>NW_008659811.1:13645-36013 GCF_000695815.1 Acanthisitta chloris | reverse complement strand
TGCTGAGAACAGAGAGGTGCAGAAATGGTTTTTGCATATTCAGCCACAGCCTGAGTCTGTGCCAGCACTTAGGGAAGGTCCTGCTGAGGCCAAGCTACAGCAAAGTGCTCCTGAAGCTGGAGAATTTCTCAGCCACAGCTCATACAGATGGTTAAGGCTCATCTACTTGACTTGTCAGCACCAGGCACTGCTGGTTGTGTGCTCACCTGGAGGTTCCCAAGGATCAGTAAAAGTTCACTGATGATTTGGCTCATGACTGAGTGCACAAGGAATATTCTTGACCGTATTACTCCCATCTCATTCCCTCTTTTGGTGGATGTGCATTTTTTTTTCCAGGGAAAGGGGGTTTGGTGCCAACAGTCACAGCTGGCAGCAGGCAAGGAATCTCTACAGGGATCAGCTGGAGATCACAGCCTACAGGGAGCCAAGCAGAGACCAGGACTGCACTCCCAGGGAAATTGCAGTAGGTAAAAATGGCAAAGTGTTCCTACTTCTGCAGAGTTTGAGGATTCAGTCTGGGAGATATTAATGAATATGTTTGTGATGCTTCCTTTTCCTATCAGAGAGGATGATGATGAAGCTTAGAGACATGACTGGAGATGCCTGGCACTCCTCCCTAACTGGAACTTTTGCTCTCTAAGGGATTCTGAGCAAACCATGAAGGTCTTTGTGGAGCTCTGAAGCTTAACATCTGTGGGTCTGCTATAGATCAGTTAGTTTGGCATGTTACTATAGCTACCAGTCCAATAAATCTCACCTGCTGGGAATATATAGCAGACTAAGAGATTCACAGGAATAACTTGTGGCTTCACAACTTAATACATCAAAGAGTCATTGCAAGCAGCCAAGACCCAGAATGGGTTTTAAACAGTATCAGCTCAAAGTAATGAGTTTGGAATGAGTGTAAAAACTCTCAAGGTTCTCTCAGACTGAAGCAGTTTACCCTTGAGGGGACAGGGCCTTGGATCTGGTCCTTGCTCCTGTGTTAGCTGTGGCAACCTGCTGCATCATCTATAGATGATCACAGAACCATTTAGGTTGGAAAAGACCTCCAAGATCATCAAGTCCAACCTGTGACCATCACCACCTTGTCAGCTAGACCAGAGCACTGAATCCACATCCAGTTATTCCTTCAACACCTCCAGGGATGGTGACTCCACCACCTCCCTAGGCAGCACATTCTGATGCCTGACAGCTCTTTCCAGTAAGATATTCCTCCTGAAATTATTATCTTCCACTAGATTTGCATTTATCATGACTTTTAAGCCTCAGGGCTGCCTGTTACCCTATGCCTGTTTATCCCTAGTGCAGGTAGACACTGGTTATGGATCAGCAATCAGGGATATAAGAGTGGAATATTGTGCCAGGCAAACAAGATTTTTCCCTCCTGATTTCCTTAAAACCTATCCCCAGGCATCATTTCACATAAACCACATCCCACCTGACTCACCACAGCCTCACTGAACCCCTTTGTTGTGTAAGGACTTCACTGACCAGGAGTTTGTCCCAGAACACAATTTCCTCCACCTCATCCTAGACCTTCCTACATGGAAACACACCATGGGAGCTGTTAAAACCTCCTAAATTGCAGTATCTCCTATTTTTAAGTACAGGAATATGTTACAACAGCCACAAACACCCAAGGCAATGAATCCTGAGCTTTTAGCATCACCCACTGTGTTCACTTCTTAGAGCCCTTTTTACAAGCCAAATATTTGATGGAATTACAGTTCTGCATCCTGAAAGGGAATGGTTAGCTGGTACTTTTTCAGTGTTTCCCAGCCTGGGGCATGTGTCTTTGCAGATGACAGCAATAACACAAAGCACTCTTATCCCAGGAACCTGAAGTGCTCTGGATCTGAGACATTACAGCTTTCCATTTACACTTTGTTGGGGCCCTGGATGAAAAGAACTGCAAACTCATCATTATAAAGAGATATGCAAATCCTTCTTTTGTTTTCAAAGGAACCATTTTAATTGTCTATTTTTCATCCTCAGATTTTTCCCAGCAGTTTCATTAGCTGACATGACAAAATGCCAGCTCATTTCATATTTAAATAGAGGCCCAATTTGAAATAATATATCTTTACTTTGGGAGCAAATTCATCTGCTATTACTCTCTGAATTATAGCCAAAAGAAAGAACTTAAGCCCTTTTCTCCTATTTGCAAGGTTGACAGAAAACTTGTCTTTTCTGTCATTAAATAACGTGCTTTGGGTTGAGTTTTGGAATTTATTTAGTAACTTATTTTCTGCAGCTTTAGGAACCCAAAACTCATAAGAAAAAGGATCCTTCAAGGTCTCAACCTGCAATGATTAACTGCTTCAATGATCTGTTTGAAAAGCAAACATGGCTTAAACCTTAAATATTGTGCTGCTGCCCCTACTGAGGGATGGAAATAGGTCTCTTCCTCCCTCTCCTTTGCTCCTCAACCCCAAAATCCCTCTCAGAGGCCTTTGCTTGTTCTCCCCAGAAATGATGCAGCCTCAAACATCTGAATTGTTCTCTTGGGGTTTTGTTCTCCTTTGATCCCAAAGGTGTTTCCCATTATCATTACCTCAAGTGCCTTCCCAATGCCCTTAACCTTGAACATATATCACTGTCAAACCCAAGGTATTTCTGCAAAACTGCTTGGTCAGTAAAACAAAAGCACAACTGTTTTCATAACTACCTGCACCATGTTCCTCCTGACAGGGACGGACAAGAATTCCTCTCACTAAAAAAAAAACACATCTTTGCATATGAGTTATGTGGAGTAACATTATCCCAGGGTTTGACCCAAATATCTTTCTAAATCATAGTGGAGTAACATTATCCCAGGGTTTGACCCAAATTGTTTAACCAAATATCTTTCTAAATCATGCCCTTTATTTCTGAGGAGATCTTTTGGGTTTGGAGGCACTGAAATCCACAGCTCATCACTGCTAACGTCATCACAGAGCTGCATTAATTGATCTTAACCAAGATGACATGTGCATGTCATGTAGCTCCTCCCAGAGCTAAAGCAGACAGGAAGCTGCTCCTTGATTTATTATTTAGGGCAGGAGAATTCACTGATGACAATACAAGTTTTTATCCTACCCAAACCTCAGAAGCTCTTGTTTGGGAGCTATTCCATAATAAGGCAAAGCTTTGATCCCTTTGCTCATGAATGATGGAAAAATGCTGAGATTTATTGCCTGAAATCTTCACTTTATTAAGCTGTCAAGTTTTGCTTGGTGACCTACTACAGAGTGAGATGCTAAACTTGATTTAAAGGTCAGAGGAGCTTTGTGGCACCTCCAATCTGCCTTCAAATTGTTTTTGTAACGTTAAGTAGAGTTTACAAGGAGAGAAAATTGGCAGTGGTCAGCATAAGTCATTGCAATCACAATGTCTTTGAACAGACAGCTCTGCTCTTAACTACTCTGAGAGAGAAAGGAGACACAGACATCAGTGTGGGACTCTGGGATTTATGAAACTCCATGCAGAGTTCTGGGAATGCAATTGTACCAGTGAAACAAGGGGAAGATGTAAGGAATATCCTTCTCTTTCTACTATTGCAGCACTCACAATTATAAGAAACCTTAATTTGGAGAGGCAATTTAATCTGATACTAGAGGTCTAACTAAACTCCTCACGAAAGGCTCTGACCACTCTCCCAACAGACCTTGTTATTATTTCTGCATCTCCACATCTTTTAATTCACAGCCCAAATAAGGCCCCAGAAGAGCTTCCTTTCTTTTAAAATCATTTTACAACTGCAGGCAAATATATTATCATTTTAATTAAATATATGAACTATTCAAGGGCCCAGATATAAATTTCTAAGAGGCTGTAGCCTAATTTAATTCCCACATTTAATATATAAACCTTGTGACATATAAAAACTCCTAATATTCTCATTTTCCTCTTAGTACAGCCCTTTATCATGTACATTTCATTAGTCACATAGATAAAAGAAAACAATTACAAACTAACTGTTAAGTCTCTATGAGACATTGCCTGGGAAGGAAATTTGGTGTTATGCTAAGTGGAAATTTCTGGCTCAGGAGTAAAAAAAAAGGAGTTAGACAATTTCCCTTTGCCTCATTAAAGAAAATAGAAGTTCACTCCTAGTCACTATTCAAAGGTCAGAATGGATTCTGAGTTCCTTGCTTGGAAATTTAGAGCAGAGAAGTTCTTCCCTACAATCTTAAGACTAAACCTTCCAGAGATCATTCTGTGACCTTGTTCCTCTCTGCATGGAAAACAAACTTAACCCTGGACAAGTCTGAAAACAGGGAAAATATTGCCATTTGGCTGAGAAAGTAGCTGGAAGTAAACTTGTCCCAAATGTGTGAAAGGAGAGATAGGGAAATACTTGGGTTGGCTGCCTGGGAATGGATTCCTTGGATTCAGCATGATCTCAGAATAGAGCAAGAGATCATATAGAGTATTTCTGCTATTTTCTGACCTGGCTGTTGCCATTTGGGCTGACTTTGGAAAGCTCCTACATTCCCTCTCCCCAGCTGCTTCCCACAGCTTGCCAAAAACCACCTGTATCTCTCTCTCTCTTTTGGCCTTTCCTCTTGTATTAAGGGTCACTCTGAATTAAAAATAGAGTTTGAAGGGAGAAAGTGGCCTTGGTTTCCAAGCTAGAGCTTTTGACTCTTTTTTTTTCCATTGAGGTTGCTCACAAAACCCTCACACTGAAAGCAAACCTGAGCCTTTGATCCAAAAAAAGTTCCTAGTATCCTTCTGGTTCAGGGCTGTTCAAGAAATATGATATTTCAGAGATAAAGTCAGATAAAATGTATGAATTCCTTAACCCAAGCAGATTTGGGATAATTTTTCCCTGTTTTCTGAAGGTCCTGGAAGAGAAAGACAAGAAGTGAAATAGCTGAAGGATTTCAGAGATTGTCTGTTGAATGGCTTAGTCTGGAAATACATTTGTATTGCCTCTTGCTTCTAGGTTTGTCCTAAGGCCAAAGCATGGGCAGGACATGAGGAATAGACTGCAATCCTTCCTGACCCAGCTCTGCACACACACAGCTCACAGAGCACCCAGTGCTACTGATTTGGACAGTGAGACACAACCTGGGCTTGGCCTTTCCTTCTTGGGCTTGGCCTTTCCTTCTTGGGCTTGGCCTTTCCTTCTTGGGTTTGAGCTTTTCTTCTTGGGTTTGAGCTTTTCTTCTTGGGTTTGAGCTTTTCTTCTTGGGTTTGAGCTTTTCTTCTTGGGTTTGAGCTTTTCTTCTTGGGTTTGAGCTTTTCTTCTTGGGTTTGAGCTTTTCTTCTTGGGCTTGAGCTTTTCTTCTTGTGTTTGGGCTTTTCTTCTTGACCCTCCTATATTTTCTCCAAACTCAAACTTGGCCTCCAGTCACACAATGTGGGTAAGCAGCAGGTTCAGGTCTGAGCACAGGGTTTGCACTACAAATACATGTGCCAAAGATGAGGTGTTCCTTGAGGAATTGTTATCAGGAGAAGCAGAAATGCTGCTGCCAACTGCAGGAGCTGAACAAGCCATTCAAGGTTTTCAGCACAGAACTACAGTGTTGTAAAACAAACCCTAAATGCAGCTTTACTGGAGGAGCTGTCACAGTTGAGAGATGTCACCTCACTCAGGCTGTGTGGCCAAAGAAGCTTTTGCTACACACTTCGTGTCAAAGCCAAGAGACCTTTCAATTGAGTTAAAACATCTCCATTTCACCCCTATTTGTAAATCTGACCTGCTGACCATTACCTGTCAGTGCAACCTTTTGGGATCTGTACTGAATAAATAAGTTCCAGGGAAATGAAGCACTCAGGACTGGTAGAGAGCTCTCAGGGGAAAAATAAAACAAAACCAAAATCAACTAAAATATTCAGATGAAGCATGGAAAACTTGAACATGGCTGGAACATGACATGTATTGGTGGGGGCTGAACTTTAAAATCACACATATTGCAAATTTCTGAGGAAGAAAAATACAACTATATCCTTTTGAATGATCATTTGGTCACTTAGGATTCTCCCCTGAAGTAGCAAATTCTGTGTACACTATATAAAGTGCCTACAAGCATTGAAAAGCTACTGAGTGGCCTCAATTTTTATTGATCAGTTCTGCCTCTTTGTAGGATATAAATGATGAATTACCTGATTCAGTAGCTTTAAATAAAAGAAGAGTCTAGCTGGAAAATGTTTAGAAGGCTCTACTTAAGCAGACAGCCCAGAAAGGATGGCAAAGCTTTCCCCCTGCAAATACTTTCAGCTGTAATCATAGAAGCATATCCATGGATTTACAAACTCTCATTATTTTGATCTATTGCTGCATTTCTGCCTAAAAATAAAAGGAAACGTGTTAAGTTTGGCCTGAGATGAAATACTGAATTTCCAGGACTAAAATGTTTCAATTATTCATACTGAAAGCTCAGGAAACTCCCAAAGAGATAAACATTGTCGTTCATATCCTGACAGAGTGTGCCAAGTGCTAGAAACATGTGCTGCTACTTCAGAATAACCTCATTAACATTAGCAGGAGAGTCAAGTCATTAACACATTTCTTCTGAACAAATTTCTCTGGCTCTGCTTGCAACTTCACTTTCACACCATTAATTGTGTGGCCACTTTGCCCATCATTCAAGGAATATTTTCTTTTAAAAAAAAGGAGAAAACTCAAATAAATGAAAGATACAGTGCTAATCACCCAGGAACTAACTGGCACTTGAGCTATCTCTGTGATTAATCTGTTTGCACAGGCAGGAAAACATGCAGGGTATAGATTAGAAGACAAAGCTGATGGATTGTGGTTTTTTACTGTACAAAAGTTAGTTCTAATAAATTGGAGAGTGTTTATTACATGGGGGTTTATCCAAATGACAACAGAATGGGTTGAGACTTCCTGAATGCAATTTTTTAAGGCTTAAAGCACAAATCTGAGAATTGATCCTGTTCTTAATGAGAAGGAAAATACATCTCCTGTTCTTAAAGAGAAGGGAAATTCACCCGTGACTGAACACTTCAAACACCTGAGTTTGCACAGCATTTTCAGGAGGTTTTTGCCTGCAGTTTTTGGGCTGTGACCATCTCTGCACAGGAGAGAGAGCATGGGAAGCAGCAGTGTTGGATAACCCTGTGAACCCACTCCAGGCACATACTTCAAAACCACCTCCACAGGGAATGGCTGAAGAGCTGAGATGAAACACGTTGGGTTCTCGTTCAGAGTAACCTTGGGTCTATCTATCCTTTGGGGTCTACCTGGAGTTTAGGTTCTCATTAAACTCAGGGAGAAGAGACTCTTCCCTTGGGCAGAACCACAGAGATTTCAGCAGCCACTTGTGGTCATTACTGCTAAATTCAAAGCAAAAGAAAAGAAGCTCTAGCTAGATGGCAAATAGACACTATTTACACTAGAACACAACATCTCCAAACCCTTTGAAGGCTTCTCATGGCAGGAAGGTATAAAATAAGAGTGCATGAAGGTATAAAATAGGTTGAGAGACAGCTGCAGTTAATGATTAGTAAGCAAACTTTCCTGGTCAACAACTCAAACCTGTTGAAAAACCATTTCCCTGTCCATCTCTATTTATTTATTATTGATTATCATTAATTGTAAAGACTCTGACTAGTGCAATATCTGACTGATGAGCTCTCATTTTTCATGGAAATCATTAGCTTATTCATCCAGATATTGCAAACCCTTTCAGGTCCCATAACTCAGCTGCCACACAGATTATCTAATTATCCAGCATTCACCTAGCAAGAAAAATACCTCAGACATGAGAACGGTGCCAATAAAAGCAATGATTCACAGCTTGGTAGGAATTTGATTTACAAGTTGCAGAGATGGAACTTAAACCACAAACTCAGAGCTGGAAATTCAGAAGCAAAGCCCCTTGCAAACAGCACCTGCAATTCAAGACAGCAACATCCAAGCTGCCACCCACGTTTTAGGAGTGCAATGAGCAGACTGTGATTCACCTTGAAGCCCAAGTATTGAGGCTTCTTTCAGTCAAAGTTTGCACAGAGCTTTTCTGGAGGCATCTCAAGGGAAAAACAACAGTGGGGAGATGGAAGAGTTAGCCATTATCTCCTAGATGCTATTGATCAGTTCTAGTCCTGACTGGGGAGTGAACTGGAAGGTAAACCCTGCAGAGAGGTTGGAGTTGTAGTGTGATGCATGGAGACTCCCAGCAAGGGCTTTTGAAGATTCTCCATGCCATGGGGTGTTCTTCCTTGCCATCATCTCTGCCACTGTAGCAGCACTGTGCACTCCCCAAAGCCCTCCCAGCACATAACAGCAGCATCACTTACCTGGTGCAAGTCTCTTTGCTCTCCCCAGTGTGGAGGCTGGAGAGCTGCTCTTCAGCTGGTCCTCAGGCTTGGGGAGATGCTCAGGTGAGTTTGTTAGCATAGGTGTTGCTCCACTTCCTGATGAGAACTCCTGAAGCAATGCAAGGGCTTCAGCATCCAAATGAAACTTCTCCTGCATCCAAACTCAGACATAACCTGGGTAACACCTGAAACAGAGAATGGTTTCACCAACCAGAGCATCTCAATCCCTGTAACCTCACTAGTTTGTTTCAGCTAAAAACATTATGTATAACACTCTATGTAGTTGCAGTTTAATAAGTGACTTCTATGAAGCTCAGCCAGCAACTGTAAACCAGCAAGATCCCTATTAAACTACCAGAGAAATGAAATAATATCTATCAGATTCCCCAACGACCTCCATAAATCCTTGTTCACCAACAGTGATATTTGTTAACAACGAAATTAACTTTTATTACTTCCTTTCTGTGACTGTGTTTGCCAACACTCATTGTTTGAAGCTCCTCAGAGCTTCAACCACAACAGATAAATTAGATTAAATTAGGTTTACTGGCCAAGATGTGAAGACACAAACATAACTGAGGCTTATATTAAGCTGTGATTTGAAGAACTTCATATAATGCAGTGTGCACTGGAGACTAATAGAGAGAAAGGAAAGGAAAGAGCTGCTAGCTGTGATGCTAACACATCCTCTGGATATTGCATCCATAAAGGGTTACCTCCCAGCCTGACATGCAGCATAGATTACTCTGTGTGGAGCAAATATAAGCCCAAATAAAAGCTGTTTTTTCACTCAAGGGGTGGCATTAGGACTGTGTAAGTGCTATGGACATGTCCCTAAAATGAAGACACAGAAGAGGCTCTGAGGGGCCAAAAGAGCAGCAGAAATAGAGTTCTTTGGGCTCAAATGAGCACAAGAAATGCCTGAGGTGCACAAAGAGCTTGGTGTTTTGAACAGGAGGCACATAAGGGTAAAGAAGTGATCACAGTATGACAACAGCAACCTCAACTTGTCTTTAATCCCAAGTTTGTGAACAGCTCTTTTTCTGTCACACTTATGCAAGTGGCAATAGTAATTTTTGTTTCGAAGCTTTTATTACACTGGGCAGTGTTTAAGACAAATCTGGATCTGATGCTGCAGGATATGGCTTAGGGTTTAGGGTTTACAGCAGTGGCAGGTTAATGGTTGGGTTTGATCTCCTCCAACCTTGATGGTTCTGTGATTCTCTAACTCCTCAATGTGCAAAGTATCACTGAGCCTTTTTATTGACTTTGGCCTGAGACATGTGACCTCTGAGAGGAGAAGGTTATTTAAAGAGTCAATGACCAGTTGTCATGTTTTTGTGAGAATCTCCATGCACAGCTAAGGGAAACAATCAATCTTTCCTCATGGAGGAAACCTGAAAGGCAGAGCAAGGAGAAACTCTTTGTTTCTATCACAAATCTTTGGCTAAACCATCTGCTGCTTACAAATATTTTCCCTTACCAGAGCAGGATGCCCACAGAGCTAGGTCAATATTCTTAGTGGGTTTTCCCAAGGAACATTGGTGGTGATCTCAGCCCCAGAGGTGTCTCTAATGTGGAGCTTTAGAGCCAGGGAATAGTTGTGTGGATGAGAGAAACGTGTGCTCAATGCTGAGACTGCAAAGCAGCAGCTGCACATTTAATTAAAGCTTCTGTCCTATATATCTTTCTGTGTTGGAGTGTTTCTTTGTTTTTAATGAAATTTTGAGATAAAGGCAGCTTTTTTAATTATAATTCTGCCTCCTGGTGCTCTCCTTCCTTATTCAGTTTTGCTATCATGACTTTTCTTCAATTTACAGTCACAGATTAGGCCATATCAGACAGAGCTTCTGAGTATATTAAAGGTGATGGCAGCAAAACACAGCTCTGTTCCTTGATCTGTTCAGTAATGCTCTCTTCATCCCCCTCCACTCCATACAGCCTTTGATTCCTCTGACACATATGGATCTTAAGCATATTTGACAAAGAGTAATGAACGAAGTCTCAACATCCATCAAGCAAATGCCTCAGTTAATATTAACATTATTATTATTAATATTATTAATATTATCATTCTGGGGATCTGCAGGTTAAAATCAGGGATTTTCCACTGAGGGAATTTGATTGGAACAGCAATTCCTCAAGAGCTACTGTTCCAATGGATTTCCAATGGGAATTTTGCCTTCTGAGCTCCTTTTCTGTCAAGACTCAGTGTCTAACCAAGGGCTTGCTCCAGGTTTCATCTTCATGCAAAACAACTGCTGAGCATAAAAGTGTGTTGGCATCCATCACTCTAGGAATGTAAACAAACCAGAAGCAGTGGAATTATGAATGAAGAGTTTATTGGGAAGTGACAGCAGAGATTTGTGATAATGAAGGGCTGAACGGAGCTGGCTTGGAAATGTGCCTGTTACTTCCAATTAATTTTGCTAGCAAGACACAGGATGCCTGCAGGATACAGGAGCAGGAATTTTCTACCCAGGTTGATGTGCAACTGCAGATCCCACTGTACTAAGGTACCTATAGTAGTTTATGAATGGAATATCTAATGTTATGACTGGAATAACAAAAGCACAGTAGACCTAGAAGCCTTGACAGCATCTAATGTGAAATTTAGATGATCTTCCCACAGACTGTTGGTTCTAATCCTTAAAGCCTGGATTTCATCACAACTGCTCCTACCTGCTGCTGGACATGCCCAGAGTCATGTCTTGATAGGACTGATAAGTCCTCAATTCCAAAACTAGTTGGAGAGTGTTCTCCCAGATAAAGAGATAACATCCTGATTGATCTACCATCAAAATCTCTTGTGGTGGCTGCGAAATGAACTCTAAGACTAATAGTAAACTTATTAGTCAATGGGAAAGTCCATCTGACTCACAAGAACGTGGTGCAAAGTGTTCACTTGCCACCTGGACGTGGGAACTCATGCCTTGGGACCTGGGTGACACTGTGCCTGGTATAAATTCCCATGCCTCAGCACAGAAAGTCAGGCTCAGAGAGCAGAAATGAGTGCTACAAGGATGCTACAGCTTGGGATATTGGCTTAAGAAGAGGAAAATGTGTGTCCTGGATCCTGCCTCAATGCAATGGCTACTCAGGAGCAAAAAGCCACTTCTCTTCCCAGTGAGCATATTTGCCTACAGAAGCAGTTTACTGTGGTGAGTTCATCAGTTCTCCTTCTGAGATGGATTAACAGAAAGGAATAAGATGAGACAAAGTCAGATTCATAGATTCATAGACTGTTAAGGGGTTAGAATGGAGCTTAGAGATCATCCAATCCCAACCCCCTGCCCTGGGCAGGGACACCTCCCACCAGAGCAGGTTGCTCAAGGATTTATCCAACCTTTGAACACTGCCAGGGTTGGGGCAGCCACAGCCTCTCTGGGCACCCTGGGCCACACTGCAGTGTGTTCTCCAGTCAGACAGCACTGAAGTGCCAGACTTGGATGGCTTTGGTGTCATTCCTCTCCAGTGTCCCATGCTGTGACAAGCTCAGCTTACAACCTGCTTAAGTAACACCAAATAACTCTAGACCAAACCTCTAGGAAAAGCACAGGGTCAATGAAACAAATCCCTTCTGCTCCTTAAACTCTACAAACTGCACATTTTTATCTACTAGTTGAAGTATTTAACCATTCCCAATTGCAGCTTGATGACTAATCAATCTCCAGCCAATCAATCTATTGAATCCAGGATTAACCAACATCTCATACACTTGGTAAGTGCTGCTGGATGAGAAGAATTCTGAAATAACATCCATGTCTGAATGGGTGAAATATTTCTCTCTATTACAGACTAATTACATCAACACATTCTGAGGGAAGTCTGAAGGTAAGATTATTAAAATGCAAAGATTTTGCTGCTTGTATGATTAGCAGCATGAGCAAAAAGCAGGAGGTGAGTGTGAAAGGAAAGTAATAAAAGGAAACCGAATGACTCATTTAATTAAAGGCTTGATTAAACTCGAAGACTTGTTATACCTCACCTTTTTCATTAGCAAATGTTTCTATTTAAAGTTGTTTTTTTTCTTCTCTATTTTCTTTATGGAAGCTCTTCCAGATGCAATGTGTGAGTTACAGTGGGTGATTTATGGGCCCAGCACTGCTGCTTTGGAAATCCACAGGAATCTTCACATTGATTAAAAGTCACTCACTATAAAGGCAAAAAACCCCCCCATTTTTGGATAAATTCTCCCTTCAGCAACAGTTTTGTCAATCCCAAGTGATTTTATGATAGAAGACTTTGGTGTCATAAAGTTTTAGGAATGCAGTTAGATTTTTTTTCCCATCTGACATTCCTCAGATGTAAATGATTTTAGGACCTACAGGCTGAGCTTATAAATTACCTTCCCCATTACCTTTCCAGGTCCTATGTCATTGCAAACACAACATAGTTATGTTATTGAGATGTCTCTTAGAGGCCAATTAATGCAATCAGATCCTCTGCCTTGTTAGAACAATATCAGAAATTAATGAGGTTGCATTTAGTTGGTGCCAAGTAATTAAATAGAATGGAATGAAGTGCTAAATATATCCAAAACTCCAAGATTTGCTCTTTTAATATAAGACTTGCAGCAGGGAACAAGAGGGAGAAAGATAGAGTTAAAGTCATGTCATCTTTTATGCTTCTGCCATTTAATTTGCAGCCACACATGCATTGAAACATGATTTCAGATTTCATTGTGCAACTGAAAACTAGAGGAATTCAAGCTATTTAAGAATTATTGGGCCAAAGTTGCCCCAGAATCTTGGAGCCTTAGCTCAGCCAAAGTTTGAGACAATTAGAAGTGTGAAAAAGCTGATTAAAGCTGTGTGTGCACAATGAGGTGAGTACTCAGACAAATGAATTGCTGGGTGAAAAATGAACCTCTGAACACACAATTTGAACATCAAGGTCCAGGTTACTAAGAGAATCTTCCCCCAGATCTCTGGTCTGGAAAGTTTTGCAGAAAATCTGCATAATAGTGAAGCTATATATCTTTTATAGTTTTCTGAGAGATATAGCCCAAAGGCAAATTCCTTCTTAAGATCTCCTCTAAATTTATCCCCATCAATCCTTGTCCTATCCTCACAGTAAACGTGTCCTGCTGCTTTATCCTATCCAAGTTGTGTCAGATTGTTTTAATTTGTGCTATTCACAGCTATGGGATAAACCAAAGCAGTAACAAACTCACAACAGGAAACATTCACTCAGGAGCTGAAAAAAAGTATCCCAAATGCCTCCATAAATCATTATTTCTTTTTAAAAAGCCATTGAAAATGGACAGGTTTGGATTGGGTGTTTTTTTTTGATGTGGCTCTTTGTGCTTCCTTGAAAGCTGCACCACCAGATGCTGGAGCTGGAGCTCCACAAGGTTTTCTAATTATTCTAATATTAATCCACAATGAACCAGGAATAGCTTGAACTCCTTGATTTACTGAGAGTATTTCTGGCAGTGTATTTGCCTTGTTGACAAACACCCAATCCACTCCCTTGGACTTTTGTTTTCCTTTTCCTTGTGTTGCTTTGTTTATTGCTGGAGCATTTTAAAATATTTTTATTGCAGATTCTGTGCTCAATTTAGGGCTTAAAGTAAATATTATGCTGCTAAAATAAAGCTCAGAGTGCAGAACCTACTGGCAGCAGAGTGTGACTTATCTTTCATATTTCACAAATGTTGTTTAGTATTACTTAACAGAAAATCCTGGTTTCACAGCCCAAAGCTTGTTATTTAAAATCAACATTTCTGGGGGGGTAAATCAAGCTCAGTACTACATAGTAATAAAGGTTTCTCTCCAGTACCTCCATAATTCCCTAAGTCACTGTGTTCTCCAAGTGCTGATGAACAACTTGCTGTTGGAATCCACCTGGATTTCTCAAACAGGAGGAAAAAGCCTCAAAAACAATTCTCCTTTCTACTCTCACAGCCTAGAAATGCAAAATCCTGTGGAGATTAATGAGTGCAAAGGCCAAAGGAAAAGCCAAGTCGAGCACTATGTTGGAACTGAAGGTTTATTCACAAAACAACTTGGTATAGAGTTGTGTCTCAGCTCTGTCATGCAGATTCAGCCATTTAAACAAGACTGTCATTCCCCTGGTCTAGACACTTGGGTTGTGATAGGGATCATTGCATTCCCTCCCTGCTGGTAATTAATTCTGTAATTCCAGAATCTCTTGCACTGAAAAGCTGAAGCAAAGCACTTGCAATATAACATCCTTGGGCAGAAACTGAGCCTGTTTGCAGTGCAGTAGCTGCAGTGGAGCAGCCAATGACCTTGGCTGATGTGGCTGGAAAGCAGCTCAGATAAATATTAAGTGGACCAATAAACTTAATAGCACCTTTGAAAAATGCAGGGTGGCTCAGGCTCTAATCTGGTTTAGCAGTGAGAAACATTTTCCCTCATAAGCTTTGTATTTCTTTCCTTTCACTTGGAGGTAGTTCAGCTGGAGACTTTTCACACTCTGCTGCTGAAATGTAGTGACTTAATGTGTACCTTTACACCAGGTCATTAATCTTCCATCATTCACATCCTGTATTATGCCTTAGATTCCAGTTAATGGAATACTTAACTGCCTTAAGAGGAAAAATAAATTGAAGTCAATGCTTCCCTTCGAGTTTTTATCCATAATTTCACCCCAGTAAAAGGAAAACTGTTGACTGGGAACCACTGGGGTGTTCTCTTAATAGCATTTTATTTGTGAGCATACAGTGAAACTCCACTCCAAAATGTGCTGGTAGAAAAGGATGGTTTAGCAATTCCTCAGCTTCAAATCCTGGGGCACAGAGGGGATTGCTTTGGTTGTCCTGGGATAGCTCATGGCTTACAGTTCTGTCTGCAGAGTTCTAAACCCAAAACCTTTTCTCACTTGATTCTGGATATATTTTTTTTTATAGCAAAGCACATCTTGGAGTACAGGTCTCCTCAGAACAGTGGCTAACAGTGATGGAATAGGAAATTCCATTTCCTCTGCTCACACACATGAAGTTCTTTCCCCACAGAGAAGTTGGATTACAGCAAACCTTTCCCAACCCAAATCTCAGCTTAATTCTTAAAGATAACAACACAACAGGTAGAAACCAGGGGCTGTAATAATTTCCTACAGAAACTTCACATTTATGGGCTGTTGGCTCAACCCTAACCATCCTCTCACAGGATGTCCATGCAGTTTGCTCCAGCAAGGAAGGGTGAGACCCTCTGCTCCACCAGAATATTCTCATTCATAGCTCCATGAAATCATGTTTGGTGGAGCAGCAGGATGAGATCATTGCATGAGGAAGCCAATTCCCCTCCATAACCTGTTGCACAGAGAGAACCTCTCTCAGCCTGAGAGAACCTCCCCAAAGACCCACCCAGGCTGCAGCATCTGCCACTAACCACAGCCAAAACCCAACAGCAGAGTGTTTCTACCTGCCATGGTTTCAGCTTCCAACATCTCTGACCCTTGAAGAACTGCAATTTGATTAATTCCCTCACTGCTATGAACAGACTTACAATCTGAGATACAAACCCTGTCTGAGAAGGGAAAAATCCAGAGGCTTTTGTTTTAAGGGTTATAACAGCTTTATTTCTCCTGCACAGATTACAGAGCAATTTCACTGTCTCAAGTTCATATGGTGAATAGAAAATTCAGTTTCAAGTGATTGGGTTTAGCCTTCCAAGTAGCTGTTAAAATAGAGCCCAAATGTAATGGAACATTGCTGTCATCTAAGGGCTCTTTGGTGTTCTTCATGAAAGGATCTCAGTTCAAAGAAGGAGTACCTACAACCTAAAATATCTCAGCACATTTGACAGCCACATTGAAAGCCTGAGCAGAGAGGTCTGGTCTCAATTTCACAGGTGACAAATGAGGCAGAAAATGTAGGATTGGGAAAATGCTTCTCCCACTGATGTTCACAACTCCATTTGAAGAAATCTTCGCCCAACAGTTTTGCTCATGTCCCAGATCAGCAGTTGGGAAGAGGCAGAAACTTAACAGTTGGAGTTTTCTGATTTATTTCTTGCCAGTCCCTCACAAGGCTCTCTGTCCTAAAAAATGTTGATGTTTTGGGGCTTGGCTTCACATAGGATGAGACACATAAGTGAGATGTAAATAAGAAACCATCATACCCTTTTTCTTTGTGTTTTGGTGGAATTTTCTGTGCTTATGTTGAAGTTCTCATTGGCACAGCCTCACCTGCCTTGTCATTTACTGAGATAAACAGAACAAACATTTACATATACCATGAAAAAGGTAAATGAGGCATCAACCTCTATGTTCTTCATAAAATTCAGTGTATGGCTGATACTGTTGCTCCTTTTTTGGCTGTTTTGTGCAAAGATTCAGCCATAAGTATCAGAAATGGTGTGTGGGGTGTGAGGAATTCATCAAGAGAGCACAATACACACAGGACTTAAATGGCACCAAGTTCCCAAGTCTCACAGCATAAATGGAGATGTCTCATTAAAAACATTAGACTGAACTCTCTGCATCCATCTCTTCTACTTTTCTCTTTCCTCCTCCCCCTCAGTGTTTTAATTTGTGATCTGCTTCCAAAACCTTGAATTCTCTAGCTGGGAAGGCACAAAATCGAATCTCCAAGTTAACACCTGATTCTCACCTTGTGTATATTTTATTTTATATTTTTTATTTTTAGCTATAGTGTCTTTTCTTTCCTTTTTCCCTCAAGAAATTTTGCTTGGAAACAGCACTGAAACTTCACAGCTTTTATTCCCTTTTTCCCAACTGTCCTAATCTTTCTAATACATAATTTTGAATTCTTTGTGGCTGCTGCAAAGGGTATTTCATATGGTTCCTTAGCTGGATGGATCCTGACTGCTCATATTTGCAAGTCATATCTAACAGGATTGTGTAACAATCATTCCAAAGTGTGTTCACATAGTTCCCTTCCTAATCAATAGCTAAAGCAATTGGCAGTAAAAATCAAAGAGGAAATTATGAAAGTATAAAAAGCTAAAATTGCTCTGGAATGTCACTCTCCAAGTCTATAAGAGACTGATTTCATTACAAGTTATTTCCCTAGGTTTGAGCTTTTCTCAGTCACTGGTGATTGATGCGGCAAATTCTATTTTCACGTTTAACAGATTTTAATCTGCGAAACATTTCTGTATCAAAATGAAACTGGAGATGCTTCTTACAAGGTTTGCCTCCCAACAAACTTGTGTAGAGTTGTCCCAGGCTGGCAATGAGCCTGTCATTTCAGGTTTAGCAGCAGGTTCTCAGGAGCAGTTAGAGATGCTGTACCCTGGCGACAGCTTTTCAGTGCAGTGATTTCACTTTGGCCATAACCTTGAAGCAGCTGCAATCCAGGATACTACTCTGACAGTGGAATGCATAAGACTTTCTTTGCCATAGCAGGTCTACAGAGCTACAAGGGAAAATAATCAAACCCAAAGTTAAGCTTTGTAAGCTCAGTGCAACACCTAGAAGAGCTAATACAGCTCCTCTGCCATAAAACTCTGTCCAAGTGTGGCAATTATTGAGCCAATCTGTACATATTTGCAATATCACTTAAACCCCAGAACAACAACATCCACTTCCTATTTTCAGCTCCTGGCAGAAGATCTTGATTGTGCTGAAAACACCATTGAATAAAACCTTTCAGATATCAGGAAGAAGTTTTTTCCTATGAGGGTGGTGAGACACTGGCCCAGGTTGCCCAGGGAGGCTGTGGCTGCCCCAACCCTGGCAGTGTTCAAAGATTGGATGAATCCTTGAGCAACCTGCTCTGGTGGGAGGTGTTGGGCAGAGGTTGGGGCTGGATCATCTCTGAGGTCCATTCCAACCCCCAAAATTCTATGATTTCTTATGCATGGAGCAATCCCTGGGGCACTGATCCCAACAATTCTTTGTCAGTACATCACATGTGTGTCCTGGTCCCACAAACACACCATTCTGCCTGGTCTGGGCACCATGGACCCCTCAGAAGGAGCAGGAGGTATGTGACCAGCCCAACCCCAGTTGATGACCACCTGCCCCACAAAACAGCTCTGTGATAGCACAGGGCATGGGTGGCTCTGCCTCATATGAAAATCCTTCCCCAGTCACACCATCTCATGTGTAAAATCCACCCATTTTATTTAGCCATGGGTCAATTTAACATCTGTTCAGGTCAATGTCAACAGCTCCTCAAAGAGAAGAGCCAAGAGTTCACCCTCTGAGGTGCTCACACTATTGACAGTCTCCTTGTTCCCCAACATTTGGATAATGTATGTACAGTGTGGGATCTCCCTCTGAGATTCCTGCAAACAGACCTTGACTATAGCATAAATCCACCACAAAGGCCTTGCAGCATTTTCTGTAAGGAATCCGACTCTGAATTAGTCTAATTCACCCTGGGAATTCATCCCACTGTAAAACCTTCATCACTGAAAACACCTTAAAGATTATTACTGCTTCTCCACTGATTTTATGGATGATGGAATCCTTGAAATGATATGGTTGAGGTTTGGAATAGGCTTTTTCTCTCCTATGGTTAGCAGCAGCTACAAATTGTATAATTCATGTGTGAGCAGCGAATAAATATGATTGTGTTGAACAATAAATTGCAGTTAGGAATCAGTACATTATCTCCAAGTGTTTATGGAGAACACTTGCATCCCCTCAGAAATGATGTAACGGGGCTGTATTTCCCCTGCATGCTCAGATTTACTGTGTTTGTTGGCTGTTTGTTAGATGCAGTGCTTCTGCTGGAATTTGCTGAAGAAAAGGATCAGGATTTTCCTTTCCCTGTGCTGCTCTCAGGGAATTCCCAGGGCTGACAATTTGAGTACAGTTAGAGGTGTCAGTCTCTGACTAGAGATTACCAATATCCTTCCTATTAAACCACGATAGCCACACAATGAATTGATCAGTTAAAGAGGCAAAAAAATCAGCTTTGTGTTTCACTCAGCCTAACTTTTCTGGTAAGTACATCATGAAGACTTAAAATAGAAGGAAATAATTTTCTAGTTAAAAATCTTCCCGTGCCAATGTATTTATTCTGTCAGCTATTATAAGAATATCTGTAACTTCTAGGGTGTTTTTTAAGAAGAAAACCACACTAAAGCACAGTGTAAATTGGTGTCACAGGATAAATATTGATTGGCCAGAGCTACAGAATAAGAATAAATCCCAAAGTGCTTCATCACACCACTTGCTCTTGGCAAATAGGGAGATATTTTCTATTTGTATTATGTCTTCTGAATAGTTTCATGTTAAATGATATTATAGGAACATTATATGGCTGAGGAGTAGGAGAAAGAAGACAGACTATGCCAAAAAGAGATGATGCAGTGATGAAATCCTTCCCCATTGAAATAATGGTGAATTCTGCAGTTTGGTTCAGTAAAACCAGGAGAATCAGAGCTGATATTTTACATACGATGTAGGAAAACTCCTACTAACTTCAGCTGAGCTGAGTCACTTGCCTTTCTAAAAGAAAAACAATCCAGTTCTGACAGGGCCCAAAAAAAAACCTGGAGAAAAGATTTTGACATATAATGATAGTAAGTTAGGCAAGAGATGATGAATGCAGTGCTTTGTGTCTAATTGTATGCCTGGAGTGCAATCCCTTTTTTTCAGGGCTAAAGTGCTATGATAGCTGCCAAGTATAAAAATCTATGTGTGCAGAGCAGCCCTCAGAAACTTCCATTTTAACTCATCCAAACCTTCCGAAATAACTGTCAGCTTAAATGAATTATTAGCCCTAAGACAAGAAAGTTCTTTGCCTTTATTACTCAACAGAACTATTGCACCTGGTTTGAAGGGATGTTTGTACCATGTGGCTGTGTGGATATTTCCTTTCTCTCTGCCACACTGAATTATTAATTTCATATCTAAACATTTCCTTTAGGTTATTGAGGGTTTTTTTCCCCATCACAGGATTTTCACTGAAAGTGATTTTCACTTGCTTCTTGAGTTAAAGTGAAATAAGAGCAAGATTAAATATTAGTTCTGCTTTAACTCTAAGGTTTACATTTGTAATGCTAATACACTAATGGGCTTGGCTGATTCTTCCCACAGCAGCCTCTGCTTCAGGTTAGGGATTAATTATCATCTCTTCATTGACTTGCAGGACAAGACATGACTCAAAATCACTCGGGTATGACTAGTGCCATGGCTAGTGTTGGAAATTGATTTTGATTACTTGAATTTGTTACCCAGGAACTAACACACTCAGCGTGGGCAGAGCTAAATAGCCACAATTAATAAAGGAATTCAATGCCTATTACTGAGATGCTGCAGGACTTGAGATCACTTCAAACCTGAGCAAGACTCGGATATGGACATGGAAAGAGAAATACATCCAAAAGACACTTCCAAACTCTGCTACTACTCAGTAGGAAACACTAAACTAAAACCAGGTCTCTAGATAGATCAGTTAGGTGGATGGATTTCTAGCCAAGGCTTTGCAGAGGTAAAGATCAAAGATGCAGTAACAGATTTCTGTTAGGATAATGTATTTATAGATATTATGTGAAAGTTATTATGCTAATACTAATTTTTATAGATTTTATAGATCTGTTATTACATTAGTTTGATATTAACAGGATGTAATAATGTTTATTATTCATAGGACATGTTAAACATGAGTTAAACATGTTCTATTAATAATTAGAATTAATTTCTTCTTAATATCTAACCTAAGTCTCCTCTCTGTCAGAGTGAAGCTCTTCCCCCTTATCCTGCCACTCCAGGCCCTTGGAAAACACAACAACTTTATGCAGGATACTCTGGACATGTGTGTTGTTGATATGTTTAACATGTCCTAGGGAAAAAAAATTCATACCTCAACCAAATCCTGCAGTAGGAAGTGTTTTATTCATGAGTACCTCTTCAAGTAGCATCAACCTGCAGCATCCAGACCCAGAGAAAAGTAGGAAGTGTTTTATTCATGAGTACCTGTTCAAGTAGCATCAACCTGCAGTATCCAGACCCAGAGACATAAGGTAGTTAAGTAAGAACCATAGAATCAACCAGGTTGGAAAAGACCTCCAAGATCATCCAGTCCAACCCTACTGTGGTCACTAGACCATGGCACTAAAAGCCACTTTTGGCTGGAATTTGCTGCTTTAGGGGATGTGTGTCCAGTTTGTTCCCCTGTTGGCCAAGTGCAGTGTGTCATGTTGCCCAAAGTGCTGTAATGGATCTTTCACTTGATCAATCATAGAATCTATTGGGTTGGAAAAGACCTCCAAGATCATCGAATCCAACCCTACCGTGGTCACCAGACCATGGCACTAAGTGCCACATCCAGTCTCAGCTTGAAAACCTCCAGGGATGGTGAATCCACCACCTCCCTGGGCAGCACATTCCAATGTCTGATCACTCTCTCTGTAAATATCTCTTCCTAAAATCCAACCTAACCCTCCCCTGGCAGAGCTTGAGTCTGTGCCCTCTTGTCCTGCTGCTGGTTGCCTGGGAGAAGAGACCAACCCCCACCTGACTCCAACCTCCTGTCAGGAAACTGTTGCTTGTTCATTCTCTTGCACATGTGCCCAGGGATGACACTCCCTGCAAAGATGTGCTGTGCACAAGTGACCTGCACATGGAAAATACATAGGAGCAGCATGGAATGCTCCTCTGGACAACTCTTCCTTTGCTGCCTCAGTGACAGCTCCCTGGCAGTTTCTGTTTTCATACACAAACTTTCTTTCCCACCATTTCTGCTAACTTCACATGCCTTTCAGACAATGCCATTCTCAACAAGCCACTAAATAATATCTAATGTTTTCAAAGCTTTTATAGCACTTCAGGTTTGCAAGCTGGGACAGGTTTTTTTTACAGCCTCTGAGATTGCCACAAATCAGAGAATTCATTATGCAGCAAAATACACTCTCAGATTGAGGCTGTTCTTAAAAACAAGCCTATTTTATTCTTGCAATGAGAGTTGCAAAATAACTGGAGGTTTAAAGGCAAATGGACTCTCTCACCTATGAAATACAAAATGTCTATGTTAAATCAGTTTGCAGACAGAGAGAGCAGTGCAGGAAGAGTTCTCACCACTCTGTTTCACCAAATTAACCAAACCAAAATTCATTTTTAATCAGTTTTGGAGTGGCTAGAAAGGCTTAAATTACTGTAGATCAGGCTCAGCCATGACTGCAACTTGCTCCTGGGTGACCCTTGTTA
>NW_008659811.1:13064-13594 GCF_000695815.1 Acanthisitta chloris | reverse complement strand
TTCAATTTCCCCCCCCCTCCCCCAAATCTTCAGTTTAGATTGGGGGAGCTGCAGTCACGCTGTGAAATAGCAAAAGCAGAGTTTAATCACAGAAAAAGCTAAAGGAATATAAATGGAAATGAAAAATAACCCTGGCCTTAACACTGTTCTCTGCTCCCCCTTATCTCGTGCAGTATCAGGAAGGGTGTGATTGCATTTCTGTGCTCCAGCCGAGCTGATTCCAGTAAACAACAGCAGCCAAAGGAAAGCACTGGGAGAGACAGTTCTGGGCAAGGACAGAATGACAGGCTGATGGTTTTTGGCAAGGCAAACTTATAACGTTGCTTTATTTTGCTTCACTTTATAAAGAAACTGAAATAAGTTTTGGGTATCTATAAAGAAAACCCCAAAAATATCACAGAAACATGGAGTGGTT
This sequence comes from Acanthisitta chloris, assembly GCF_000695815.1. NCBI lineage: Eukaryota > Metazoa > Chordata > Aves > Passeriformes > Acanthisittidae > Acanthisitta > Acanthisitta chloris. The sequence goes on along the minus strand of NW_008659811.1, from coordinate 13,179 downwards.
TGGGTTGAAAGGGACCTTAAAGGGCATCTAGTTCTACCTAGTGTCCTGGGCAGGGACAACTTACTCAAGAAGAGGTTGCTCAAGGCTCATCCAACCTGGAATGAAACACTGCCAG
>NW_008659811.1:10446-12950 GCF_000695815.1 Acanthisitta chloris | reverse complement strand
GTGTCCTGTCCCTCCAGGCTCTGGCAAAACAGTTTTAGGCAGGATACCCTAGGCTTCTTTTCCTTGAAGATTTATATTCCCTATAAAAAAAAAAATTCCAAGCTTTGTCCTGGTCAGGAGAAATTTAAATGTCCTATGTGAAACTGTCAGGGTCTGTCCACTCTCATAGCATCTCTGTGCTGCCCACTGCATCTCTCCCCCTTTGTTAATGCTCACGTTCTCCTGTCTTGCCCTCAAAACAGAAATTAGCATCTATTACTTACATAGGGTTAATTTTTAAGGGTTAATTTTTTTGCCTCTTGATTCTGCAGCTGCTATAAAGACCATAAATTTGTGTCTTCTTCTTTGCTCTATGCCTAACATACACTGATTACTTTTGGCAAAACCACATTAGCACAATCTCACTACATTTACTTTGCTGAGTGTCTCTGCATTACAGGAGATCTACTGCCATTAAGAGAGAGGGAAAAAAAACCCCAGTAATTTGGTTTAAATTAAGAAAGGAGATGAAAACACTTCATATTGCTCTTCCAAACTCAATCTAGCTCCCTGGGAAAGTTTGCTTTCACTTCTGCTAAAGACAAATTGGGTTTTCTTACTCTTTTACTAAGTCCTCAACAATCAAAAGGCTAAGTAACAGAATTGTTAAGTAACACATGATGAGCTAAATAATTTACTTACTGGAGTGCTTCCTAAGCAAAGCTTTTCCTGTCTGCAGATTAAGGGCTGTCAGGGTACTTGAGAATTTGTTGCTTTTCAAGCTCTTCCTTGCCAGGAATACATCTGGTTCATCTAACTGCCTGGAAATGTTGAGCTTTAATTGCTTGCTGGAAAAGCTGCATGATAAATCTACAACCAAGATTCCTTACTGAAAAAACTTCCTGAATATCTTTATAAAGAAAAATTACCAAAAAACCTCACTTGATCTCACAGCTTTACTTTTTTTACCTACTGCAGGCAAAGAACAGCAAAAATCACTTGTCTTTGTTGTCTTCTGTGCTTTATTATTCTACACTTCAGCTCTTACAAAAATCAGATGCATGGGCATAATTTTAAACATAATTATATATTGTTAAGCAAATTCTTTTGTCCTTATTGTGCACCTGTTTGGTACTAATCACAGAATAAAGAATTGAAAGAATTGAAAATGGAAAAAAGGAATTGAAAGGAAGAAATAACTGAAATTTAAAACCATTTCATGGGGTAGAAGGTCAAATTATCTTCTAATAGATGAGCTTACAAATGAAATGCTCATGACAGGGACACTGGGAAGTCTCCACTGCAGAACTCTGAAGGAATTGATCCAGAGCAGAGACAATAAGACCCAAATTTAAGAGGAACAAAAAGTTATTCAGGCACATAAGGGCCTGGAAGTTCAATTTCAACTGTCGAAAAAGGTTTTGGAAGAAAAGTTGAAGGGGAAAAAAATTATCCCAGGACTGAGATGAAATGCTGAAAGCAGTTTCTAATTGTCTTTAATTTACTGGCATTCAGAAACACAAGGAGAAAGGAAAGGGAGAAAAAGAAAGGTGTGTTTAAGCTTCAAAAAAAAGCTCACCAGAAGAAGATGTGTTTAAGCTTCAAAAAAAAGCTCACTCTGGTGAATGCCCAATTTAACTCCAAAATGCAATAGCATTTGATGTCGGATAAAAGCCTGAAATTCCATTTACTTTGTTCATCACAAATCCAATGAGGAGAGGCGAATCTCTCTTTTAATTATTGCATTTCATCACAACTATGATTGCAGCAATGCAGATCATAAAAACACATTCTCTGAGGTGAATTAAAACCTTTTTACTTACAGACTCTGATCGAATCACCAGAGCACATTGTTTGATTGAGTTCTCTTTGACAGCTACTCATCCCCCCCTTGGAGCTAGGGCTCTGCAGCAGATAGAAGACAGCTGGAAAAGGAACTTACTAAAGTGTAGCTATACTAAACATAAAGGAATGCTCATAAATAATCACAGATCATAGAATTTTAAGGGTTGGAATGGACCTTAGAGATCATCATCCCAGGATGAGCTGCTCTCCTTACCAGAGGCTATACAATTTCTATCTCCAAGTTCTAAACTGCTTCCTCAACTTAAATCAACTCCTCAACCAGTTTCATATAATTTTTGAGATATACAGGCTGATAAAGCATCACTGGAGAAATTGGAGTTTAAGGGAAAGAAGCTGTTCCAGCTCAAACTCCCAGTGGTGGAAGCATGGAAAGAGCTCCTTCACCTTTCCAGTGGTTCAGCTGCTAGTTCTGGGCAGTGGTAGCTCACCTGGTAGTGTAGGTAAAAAGCTTTTGGGGTCATTGCTCTTATCATCAGTGCAGAAGGGCAAAGGCCTCATAGGTATTGCTCAAATGGAAGGCAAAGGATCAATGTGTGGAGATACAACTCCAAGAAATCAATCAGCAAAAAGTCTGAGGGAGCCTATTTTACTCCTTTACTGCTATTCATACAGAGAATAGCCAAAAAGAGTGTTGATAAATAAAATCCCCATGGAAAGGC
>NW_008659811.1:563-10430 GCF_000695815.1 Acanthisitta chloris | reverse complement strand
AGGGAAAGGTAAGGATCATGGAGTGAAGAGCAGGATTTTGAGAATAAACAGTTTTTCCTCCTGTAGCTTCCTCTCTCTCTGCATTCTTAATTCTACTGCTGAGTTTAATCCTACTAAATCCTCCCTTACATGAGTAAGTCTTTAGTTATGCTGTCAAGTAACACTGCATAATCAAATTAATGCTTTGATGCCAGAGATCTGAGAGCCACCAAAGCAAGTGCTCCAAACCAAGGAGCTGCTGTCTCTGTTTCCCTGTGTTGTTCCTGTGGCTGAGTTTGCCAGTCAAGGAGCTGCTGTCTCTGTTTCCCTGTGGCTGAGTTTGCCAATGAACAAAATGTTGCTTTAATCAAAATATCAGCTGGTAGCAAAGTCTGCATTGACTTTGGAAACTGGAATGAGCTGAGGAGATTTTTTTTTTTTTGCCTTATTGCTCTGTCAGTGTTGTCCAGACCAAGAACACATTCCACCAACATCACTCCCATCCTCCAAATGTTAATATTTTACATAAATCACTAACTGGATAAGCCATATCAAGTTTCCTCTCCCTCATACAGCTTAGGAGAGGTTTGAAAAAACAATATGAAAAGAATTTCTGACTCTTCTGGCTGTTTTTCTGAACCTAGGCTAGAACTGAGTAGGAAAGGAAGTCTGAAAGGCTTCCCAGGGCCTGCTGAGCTGCCTGTCAATGGATTTTCAGGGGTTGAGGTCCAGAGTGGATGTGCTGGCACAACAAAACCTGCTCACACAGTGACAGCAGCTCAGCACTACCTCCTTTCCCCTGTGCAGGCAGCAGGGATGATGCATTTCATGGATCAATCACTGTGGGCTGATGCTCTTCCAGAAGGCAGATTATCTGTGTTGCCAAAGGGAAAACACAAATGAGAGTTGGGTTGTTTTCCAGCACAGCTCCAGGCACAGAGCAGAGATTTTGTTCCAGTGTGCTGCACTGGAATACAATGCCACAGGTGTCATGTACAGTCAGGACAAAGCACAGGGGATGATGTTCTGGGGCTGATTCAGCTCCCTGAACACCAGGTTCCAGTTGCTGCTGCATTACAAGCTGGAGTGATGCTGGAGAGACACAGCCTGAAATTATCCCTGAGCAAATACACTAGCTTGGAAGAGTTAAACATTGTGTGAGCAAAACTCACTCCAGGAAATGTTTTGCAAGAGTTCTCACCTGAGAATTGCACTATGCAGAGAGAGTTTTGATTGGTTTTGGAGACAATTATTAAACTCCTTTCTAGATGTTGAATTGAGGCATATTTTGTTGCTTGGATAGAGAGGAAAAATTATTCAGAGCAACATCAGCTCCACTGGTGGTGCTGAAATATTAAAAGGTGTAAATTATTTATGCCCAGACAGACACAGAAAAGCAATGGGTTCTTCACTACATTACATATAGAAATCATCTACTACATAATGCTTGATCCAAGAAGTGAATTTGTTAGGAAACATCTACCTGAACTCACTTGGTTTCATTTATTTCTTTTTGAAAATCAATGTTAGCCATTGTTTAGAGCAATAATATTGGAAACTGAGCTCAGTGCTTTGAAAATGGGAACAAAGTCCCATCAACTCTAAACATTGTCATCTCCCTCTCACTCTAACAAAACCAATTGCATTGCTGAAGATGGAGATGTGAACAAAAGGGGAAATTACATTTATTGAAGATGTGAACGAAAGGGAACAGCAGATTTTTATTGTAGCAATAAAGACATTCATCAAAAAATTCCTAAAATGATATTTCAACATTAGAGTTGAGACCATGAGCAAAATGTCACCACAGCAAACTCCTAACTCCTAGGGAAGTCTGTATTTAATGATGTTGGAGCAGCCCAAGCACTGCTTGAACAGCAAAACTGCTTAACATTAAAAGACAAAAACCTTCCAAAGCTTTCCCAGCAGCATGGTTTGTTCTCCTTAAAGATTTGTCTCACTTGTATTACTTCAAATTTCTGTTTATTCAGGTTTCTCTGCTGAGACTTCTTGGAGATCTGGATCAAAGCTACAGTTTAATTTGATCTTGCATTGGGCTGTACAACTTATCACTTATAAACTTGCAACAGGGAAATAAATATCTCCTCACTTTAAGTGCTCATTTATTGCTCTCGATCTGTCACACTTGATTAAAATACTGAGTTTACCTCCTAGGCTGAAATTAGCTTTTCATTTTAAGTGACTCATATTCAGGGGTGAAAAATCACAGCCCATTTGTTTCAATATTCACCATGTCCCCTCAGAAGGGGTTTATATTATGGCCAATTAGGAGCTAATTGTGATCCATAATGTAAATATTTGCTTGCTGTTTGGGAATGCAGGAATTGGAGTGCAAATTCCCCTCCCTGAACAGCTCTGGGTCTTTCAGTGAGGCACAAGGTGTGACAGTCATGGGATGGAGTTGCAACAAGAACTGGCAAAATAAGGCATGGGAACATCTTGGGAAGAGAGGGACATGCTCCAAGTTGGAAGTCACTTCCAGAAGAAGGGACAGGACAAAGGGCAATGGCTTCAAACTGACAGAGAAGAGGCTTAGATTAGATATTGGGAAGAAATTCTTCCCTGTGAGGGTGAGTAGTTGCCTAGAGAAGCTGTGACTGCTCCATCCCTGAAAGTGTTCCTGGCCAAGTTGGATGGAGTTTGGAGTAATCTGCTCCAGAGGAAAGTGTCCCTGCCCATGGCAGGGACTGGAATGAGATGAGCCTTAATCTCTCTCAACACAAACCAGCGTGGGATTCTCTAATTTATTCTAGAGCAGATTATTCCCTTTGCCTGTGGTGTGCAAATTGTAGGTGTCCACACCTCTTTCCTGAAAGTTAACTCCTTTCCCTCATGGAGGTTTTGGAGAAAGCTTGACCCCTTCCAACCCAAACCATTCTGTGATCCTATCACACCTAGAATCATCAGGGGAAAGAAAATTTAACATCTTTTAATGCATCTGATTTTCAGACCTATTGCCCTTAGGATACAAGTAGAGGCATTGCCTAAAGTGTACAAACATCCAGTAAATCAGGACAGACTTCCAGTCCCAAAAGCAGCTCAGAAAACTAATATATGGAGGCAAACTGGGTGCAACAACACTTTGCCAGGTGTCCTGCACTGCAGCATGGCCAGTGCTGCCTCTGAGAGCTAACAGGTTCTGCTAATAATCCTCCAAAAAGAGTTTTCCTCCCAAGCTCCACATCCAAGTTGGCTGTTTGCCACTGCAGGATTTGGGAAGCCCTTAGTGCCACCCCTGAGCAGCCACAGGACTCACTCCCCAGCACTTCCATCTTCTGCTGACAGTTTACTGCTCTCCATTTCAAACATGACTCTCCTGCATGATTGTCATTGCTATGGGCAAAGCTTTGTGCTGGGAGGCAAAGGGAATAACAACTTCCAAGCAGCTTTATTTTAACAGCTCTGCCAGGGAATGGTAGTTCTGCAGACAATTTTGATAAAGAAGCTGGTAACAGGATTGAATTTGCAGGGCAATCAGTCTCCCAAATGGAAGCAAATATGAATAATGAGAGATTGAAGTACACCCAAGTTGTTTTTCCTGGGCTGTCTTACTCATCCTCCTGCTTCTGTTCTTCTCTCTCTGTCCCTGTTTATTATCTTCAGGGTTGTTTTATATGGAAAAAAAAAAAAAGGATTTCCAGAAACGTGCCCTTAGTCCCAGGAGCTCAACAATCTCTGCTGCTCATCGACATTATAATTGGTGCTCTAACTTCTCTGAGGTTCTCTTAATAAAGGCAGTTCCAAACAACTCACAGCATAAAGCAAAGTGCTTCAAATATATATATATATATATATCTCATCATCACCTGGCTATGTAACCACTGAGAGATCATCATTTTAATTACACATCTCAAGAGACAACAGAGAGCAGCTGAATTTGTCACAAAGCTTTGTGCCTGGGGGAGAGGATTATGCAGAGATGAAGGTTTTACCCTTAACCACTGAAGAGATTTATGGAGCTGCACTGTGACAACTCCCAAATTCCAGCCATGGAAGAATTTGTGTGCAATATCCAGTCAAAGAGGCTTTTCTAATCAGGGGGTTCTCTTCTCTTTTTAGTAGCACTGTACCTGTGATGCCTAGGAAATGCTGGTGCTCCTTGGCTGTAATACAGGAGTTTTAAATGCATTTAATCTGTGAGATCTCGATGGTTTGCAATAGATTAGTGTTTCACTGGGATTTTCCTGCCTTTCCCTCCTGGTTTTGGTGGTAAATGACACGCTGTGGGAATTGGAATTTATAACAAAGCTACTTTAAAAAGTTGTCTAACATCAGGTTTTTGAACTGCAGATATTGGTGCCTTAAGGATCTTATATGTTAACAACACCAATTTGAGTCATGGGTTTTCTTTAAATAGTATTTACATGACACCACGTTCCTTGGTTTTTGACATGATCATCTCTTTCCTAGCCCTTTTTAAATGTATTTTTAAAAGTTTTTCAACAGAAAGCAATGGGAAGCAGAAGAGATTATCCCTAGCAACATATTAGACCAAGAGGAAATAAGGCAGGGAAGGGGCAGAGGCTTTGGAAGGCAGAGAGAGATCCAAGAGGGAACACCTAGGAGTGCAATGCAGAATAAACAATCTCCTGAGGGGATTGCCTGGGATGTGGCACAGGAGGCAGCCAGAGTGCCTGGACTAAAGACACTGGTACTTCACAGTGGATGCACAGAGGAGAACAAAAGGAGCCCAAGCCGACACTGGTACTTCACAGTGGATGCACAAAGGAGAACAAAAGGAGCCCAAGAATAGGGGCATTTACCAAAGGAGATGTGTCTGTGGGAGATCACAGGGTACAGTGAATTTTAAGGAGTTTTAGAGGTGGCAACTGTCAGTGCCATCCCAAACTGCTGGCTCAGCAGCTGGAAAGGTGATATGTGCAGACACAGGTGTGTGCTGTGCCCTCACCTCCCTTTCCTGCTGCACAGGGCTGGGAGTGACCTCCTGCTGCAAACCCTCTCTTGAATTTATAAGGATTACACAGGAGGAAGCAAGACATGTTCAGCTTTCACTCCAAAGAAACATTGGTTCTCTGCTACAGTTACCTGGAAACCCTCTGAAAAACCAACCAAGCACCTCAAACCCACACCCCACCAAACACAACTGATGTCCCAAGCACAAGACTTTCTGCTAATATCTCAAATACACAAGGAGTATATTTGGTTTTCAAACGACTTGAGGGGAAATAGATGAAAACATGCACCCACTGAGGCCTCAAACACATTGCCTAGCTGTGTCCTGACCACAGAATAAGAGAATCTGCTTCCTGGTGCAGTTCCTAAAACATCTCCTTGTCTCTACAAGTTAGCAGTTAAATGGGTTAAACTACAACATGTTATATCTTAATAAAGGGAAATTTATGAAAGACAGTGAATTGCTTCTCTTCTGAAACAAAAGAGCTCCACAATACCACATCCCAAGCTCCAAAAGACACTGCTCTGTCTGGGTAGGATCATCCTGCTCACTTGTCCTTAGATTCCAACACTTTATCTCCCAGATGAGCACTGGGAGATGCAACTGATTCCTTAAACAGCATAAACCCACATCTCTTCCTTCTTCCCACAACACTTTCCTAACAAAAGCACAGGTGGTTCATGCTAGCCCAAGCTGTTTTTATTTTACAGACCATTCTTTCTGCTCTACTCAGCAGAGACACTCAGACACTCCTGTTCTCACACCTTCCTTGCACACACATCTTTCCTTCCAATGCAAAACCAGAAATACAGAGAAACACCACCCAGGTATTACCCATTCAGTTAGAGAGCACAGGAGGAATCCCAGAGTGCTGCCCCATGCTATTGTGGGAAAAATCTTGCCAACTAGACAGGCAGTTTTAAAAAGCAAATGGGAAATTCCCCAGTCAAAATGAAACTCCAAACAAACTGGGATATTACAGCAGTTCCCTTCAGACCTAAGCAGGCAAGACAATAAAGCTCATTTTCCATGTAAAACCAAGGTTTCATTTCTTTATCAAAAGACATAAACCCTTTGAGCATTGCTGTGAGTAAGAGACAACAGTCCCCTACCAGAATCACTAGGTCCTGCCAAGCTTGGGGTGCTCCTGGGCCAGAGGTGCTGGGTTTACGGGGCTCTAGGCACTGTTTGAGGTTGTGGTAGGATGGAGAAGACCAATTCATCCCTCTCCAGCTCCTAAGCAAGTCTGTGCTCCACACAACACAACTTCAACAACTGAAAATGCTGTTTAAACTGATATCTGCCTCTAAGAGTTTTATATTTCAAGTATTTTTCAACAAGATTAGGAAGCTCCTTGAAGAAAGGAGCAAGTATGAGCCATGAGCTCCTGGGCTCATGGCTGCAGGAGCTTAGCTTTATCATCTCTGTAAAGATGCTTCCCAAGTGACTGAGCAATTAGCAGGAGTTTCTCCCAGGTGGATTCTCCAATGCCTGAGGAAGTGTTAATTAATCCTACAGCTGGATTAGCACATTCATTGAAGCTCTACTATGGAAAGAGGCTCTTCCATGCCTAGCTGAGGGATCCCATTAATTGACTAACCAATTCATCAATTAAGACGTTTCCTTAGTAGAGTTGTCAATCAATATGATCACAATGAGTCCATATTTCCCTCTGCAAAAACGTGTTGTCAACAGGTTTCCAAACAAATTGCTTAAAGAATGGTCTTGAATGGAAAGGAAATGGAATGGAATGGAAATGAATCTTAGGCACTGTCCACAGGAAGAGAATGTATTCCATATTTAAAGGGAATTAATTTCCACTCTCTTCACCCAACCCTTTCATGACATTCCTTTAGAGTTCCTTTAGTGCATATCAACAGTAGAGATAAAAACTGTGAGTCATCTTCCCTCTGACCCTAAAACAGTTAAGAAGCAAGTGGAAATGAAACAATCTTAAAAGACAAATTAGGGAACAAACAGGAATAGAAGGAACTCTTTAAAACAAATTCATTAGCATGAAATTATGGCATTAATGTTCAACACCTTGGGGTTTGCAAAGCAGGAAAGGGATGGAATTGGCAGACAGGAGGCAATAGAGCCTGTGGTGAGATGCTGTACCTGCCCAGGAGGAATTTCTCAGGCTCTTAATAGCAGGTGCCTTAATTGAGTTATCATAATCGATGCTGCATGCAAGGTGAATGATTTGGAATTTTACTACTGAGTATAAAGCATCATCTTCCCAAAAAAACCAACCTGACACACCTAGAGACAAGTAAGGAAACTTTGGACCAAGCAGGAGGTCAGTAAAGCAAGACAAGCACCACCACAAGGGACAGTTTGTGTTCTGAACTCTGACAATTGCAAGATGGGAACACTTCATTTCTCTGTTTCACTTATTTTTCTCATTGCTTTTTTTTTCCTTTCAGTTTTAGCAAATTAGGAGGGAAGAGATGACAACAAAACTGTTGCTAAATGGCCAAATGTTTAATTTAAAGCCACTTCCTTTGCAGGAATCATCTCTTTTTTGCCCATGCATGGAAATCATTCAATTTAACAGCATAATAAACAGTTAGAAAAGCATTAATATTTGATTAGTAAGTGGTGTTATTATATGCCACTTCTTTGTAAAAATATTGGCCTTAGCCAAGTATAGATTAAGCATCTAGAGGATAAAGTGTAAGCACTAGTTGAAACTCCCTCACTCACAGAGAGAGGTGGTTTATTGGCACTTAAATTAGGCCATAACCTGGTTGTTAACAGCTCAGAAGGAAAGTTTGAAAGAGAACCAGAGTTGTTCAGTTTTGACGTGGAAAGAGGAAATTTGGATGTCAAGAAAGAAAACAGAATGGCAAGTTAAAATCACAGAGTGGAACAGCTCCAGTAAGAAATGCAGAGACAGTTTGCTGGGAAAGTCAACAATCAACTCCTGGGCAGGTCTGGCAAATATTTGTGTTATCATTTTTGACATTCAAAGAGGCAGAATAAGGAACTGACTGCAGGAGTTTTAATCTTAACCACTGGATTAGGAACTACTCTGTATTAGGTCTTGATCTCACCTTTGTGAGGAACCACCAACCATTTATATGGTGCCTTTTATTCCTCATCTTCCTCAGCAGAATCCATTGACAGGGGCATGTTAAAAGAACTAGGAAGAACACTCAATTCTCAAAAAACTTTGGTCCAAACTCATTTCCCACCATTCCTGTTAAAAGAACTAGGAAGAACACTCAATTCTCAAAAAATTTTGGTCCAAACTCATTTCCCACAATTCTGTACTCCATTTGCCAAACATTTCTCTCTATAAAGACCTTTAAGGAACCAGGATGATCATTTTCCCTGGATGCAGTAGCAGCTGCTCCTATTAAGCTCCTGCCCTGGAAACATCATCTGTGCTCCCAGCTCAGACCTCTGTGCTCACTTTATAGCTCTTCTGAGCCTCTTACTTTGCTACCAAAGTGGTAATTTACAGTTTTCCCCTGATTTAATGTTCTTGCACTTTCTTGTTACTACTGACCTTGGGTTTGGTAACAAAGCTTTTCATTCCAGCTATGAAAATGCATCAATTTAGGGTCAGCATAGGCTGAACACAAGTAACAGAGTTTTCCTGTCAAACTCTTTAGTTTCACACCTGATGTCCAAATATCTTGGACAAAGGAATTGCTGTTCTCACTAATGAAGTGGCAAATCTCAGTCTTTCCACTTCTGTCTTGCATCAAGGAAATTCCTAACATTAAATCCTCTGATCCATTGCCTTCTTGACTATGGATTTTTCTTTTTCCTTAAAAAAACCCATTGGTTTTATGCAGCAAAAACATCATACATAGCTCAGACCTCAAGAACTCTAGGAAAAACCAAACAGCACATCAAAGACTCTGACTGTTCCCTGTGGATCCATCAGGAATAATTATCTCCCCAGCCTGGGATCAGCTCCCAGCACAGTCACACAGGTTTTCCTGCAGAAAACAAACATTTCTACTGGCTCCCATCCTGGTGGCTTGCAGGTTCAGGTGTCAGAGCACAGCAAAGTGATGCTGTGCCTTGCTAAGGCAGCAGATTGCTGCTCTGCACCTGCAGCATCATCCCCTGGGCAGCCCCAGGGAGTGTAGGCAGGTGACTCCCAGCCTGGCACTGAGAAAAACACACTTGAAAAGAGGCACAAAAGTTCTGTCGGTGGTGGATGTGAAGTCCCAGTTGTTTAGTTTCTCATATTTTCATTCTTTTTTCTCTTTCTATTAGCTCTGGACACATTTTCACCTAGACAATTGAGAAGGAAATCTCAGTAGTTTTATTCTGAAGCACTTGGCATCCTTGAGTCCTCTCTCTTTAAGGGTAATGTGCCTTTTTTTATAAGAGAGAGGAGGCTTATGAGGCTCCTGAAATGCTAAAATCAGATCATTTCCATGTGGGAATTGCCAGCTGGAGAGGAGAAAACATACGCTTGTGTTCAAGAAAAGTTTCACATGACGTTAAGAGAAACCATCTGCTTTGTCTTTTTTTGTTCTTGTTTAAGAACAGCTTGTGTTTGCAGAGCACAATTTAACGCACAGCAATAACCTACAGGACGTTGTGAAGCCTGGATCTTGTTTTCCTGGGCAAATAAAAAAGCATAAAAGATAGTGCAGGAGACATTTCCTTCTGATCGTTGTCTTTTCGTGCTCGGTTATGTTTTCACCAAGGCTGGAACGCTGCAGTAAAATCTGACTGATGGCTAGAAAACATCATGCAAGGCACAGAAACTAATTTTTACCTTATGCTCAAGTAGAGCTGAGATTTTGCTTTCTTCACTTTCTCTTTCTTCAATGCCCATGCAGCCGTTTGTGATTACAACAGGCAAACAAATGATTCCTCTGCCCAAAGTGGAGTTTCTATGGTGTTAGGGACTTCAATTGCACTAGGGATTAAAGGATCCCTATCAGCCACAAAACTGCTTCGAGGAATTCCCTCCAGCCCTT
>NW_008659811.1:0-551 GCF_000695815.1 Acanthisitta chloris | reverse complement strand
CTTTCCCTGAGTGATTCTCTCCCACTCTGGCAGTAAGTAGAGGTGAACTGTGTGATGTTGTTCCCCCCAGGGGAGACTCAGTATAACCCTCACACCTACCAACACAGCCCTGGGTTTGCTCTTCTGCTCTGGGGTATTTCCTTCTAAGCCAGGGCAGAGAGATGATCATAAACAAAATGCCAGGTGGATTTTAATTTGCTCAGATGCAAAGAATTCACTTTAGTTTCATGTTTTGCCAGAGCTTTCTTGCCTTTCCTTAAGCCACTTCATGATTCCTTAAGTCAGCAAAGAGTTTAAAGGGCACAGCCCAAGGTAGGACTTTGGTGTGCCATTTATCCAGGATTTTCTATGGGATACCCTGCAGAAATATATGAATGTCTGATTTAAGGGTCATGTCCTTGGCTGCCTGGGTAGCCTGGTTTGGAATCAGCATTTTATTGGGGTTTACAGTTATGTATCTCTTTAGACTTGTGAGTTCTTCTGACTGTCTCCTAAAAACCTGGCAGAATAGAATAATAGAATCTTAGAATTTTAGTGTTGGAATGGACCTT
>NW_008659810.1:0-43155 GCF_000695815.1 Acanthisitta chloris | reverse complement strand
CAAGCTAACGGAGAGTTATACATATTTCTAAAATGGTAGCAGCTATTGTGTAGCTACATAATACATAATGCCTACACAACCCCAAACTGATGCAGCAGATGGAGGAAGGGAAAACAGGTTATGTGCCTGCAGTGTAAGTGTACTGACAGGCTTTGCTCTGCCAACTAGCTCAATGACTTGCCATGTTAGAGTGGTTTCTAAGAAGATGTGAAATTGCAGTTTAGATTGTGAATTATAAGTGCTTTTCATGTCAGAAGAGTGTGCTGGAGCACAAGTTTAGCTGCAGGTATCAGCCCTTGGGTTATAAAATAATTATTTTGTAAAAGGCAAAATATTTATCATTTGGCTATTGAGAACAAACAGTAAGCCTCAACCAGAATCTTCTAATAAGAAACACCTTGAAAAATCCCATTATTGGTATAATCATGTTATTTGTCACTCTGTGGCTTCAAAATAAAGAAAATTCAAATAAAATTTGCTCTCTTTTATTTGCTTACAAATTTGTGTAGCTATTTGCTACTATATGACTTCATATGCTGCTTCATTCTGAGCTTTCACAATAGCATTTGTGAGATTGGGCTATCTTATTTTTGCTAACTGCATACTTGAAATCAGATCAAGAAACTTAGGAAACTAGGTGTTGAGTTCCGCCAAATACATGCCTCTTAAGGACTGTCCTGGGAGCACTGAATCTGAACAGACAGCAGACAATCCTGCTTTCAGTCCTACTAAGAATATAGGCCTGGATTTGAAGAAGCAACTTTTAAAACCCGCAGAATTTACTACCAAAGACGGATTTTTCTGTAACCTATTCATGATCCATGGATCTGTACCTGTTTCACTGCAGGCTGCACATAAAAAAAATTTCTGCAGTATTTTCCATTACCCAGCAATAATTCAGCAAACTTTTTGAAATTCAAAGACAGGTATGAGGCAGGATTAATGAGTGCTGAGCTGTGTGAAACAGGCTGAGGGTCAAAGTTTACAGGATATTGGCCTAATATACCCTAATATACTAATATACTGTTTGTTTATACCCAACAGAGTTTGTAGCTAAGCATGTACAACAAACACAATTTAAAGATGTGAAGCTCTGACTAGTCAGGAGCCAAGCTGTTTTAAAACTGTCCGGCTGAATATTTTCTAAGAAAATGTCCCGCGTGTATTCAAATCTAGACAAGTCTACGTATGACTAATTTAGGCAAAAAGACAATGGTTTTGTCCACCCTGAATTTCTGTTTCCCAAGAATCAGTTCCTTTCCAGTGTCCTTCATTGTAATCAAACCTCCCCTCTCCAATCCCAGGCTGTGAAGCCTGTCCTTGTTGACAACCACAGCTCACTATCAGGTAGAGGGTGCCACAACCCTACCAAAGCAGTGATAATGCAGGCACAGGGATGGGGCTGCAGAGCCAGGTCTTTAGCTCTGACCTCTGTTGTCACATCTGCTTCTTATGGCCAAGAACAAGGACTTGCAAGCTCCATGATGAACATGATGAGGGTCTTTGTCTGAGTTATTAAGATTTTTCCTGCTTCTCATGGTGAAAGAAGCAGAAGAAGTAAATAGGCTCATCATCCCATTCCAAGACATGTACATCAGCATGTTCCTACAGGATCTGTGGGATGAAGTAAGGAACTGGAGGCTGGTTCAGCTTGGGACAATAAGTTTGTTTTGGTGCACTTTCGTTGTAGCTGAACCACTTGTACCTCTTTGACCTGAACTTGAAGTAACCTGCTGTACATTTGAATCATAGTCCATTTGTGAGATTATTTGAACAAGAATTACAAAGATGCCTGTGCTTGCCTGGGGCCTAAATCACTCACCAGCACTGAAAAGGCTTTTTGGCAGGTACCACTGCCTGCCTCATTGCTGTATGCCCACAACACTCCCCACAGCAGCATGACTCAAGGACTTGGTGCCTTCCTGCCTGCTTGCCCACAACCACCATTTCCTTCTCCATTTCTAGACCTCTGCTGTCACTTCATACAGCCTGAGAGCATAGATGACAAACTGTCACCACATGATGAAGGTTCAGGCATTTCATCCAGGGTAGTAATACACTGTGGCCTCTCCTCTGTCTCTGGTATTTCCTTCTCATTATTGTTGCCTTCATTGATCCTTTCCATGTCTGCCCTTTCATTGGCGTCACTGTTAGCATTTGTTGACATGGTACCAGCCACATCCCTTGTGAAGCCAGTACACCAGCTGACTAAACTTATTTCTCAAGATGTCCTTGTTAGAGATTTTAAATTAAAATTAAGTATACCTTCACCAGTTTTCCCACCTCTGAGGGGATGCTAGCAAGTGCTGTGGCACCAGCCAGGGGCTAGGTAGACAATTACAGGGAAGAAATTCATCCTTATTTTGATGCCTTAAAAACACTGCTCCTGTTTTCTCTGTGTCACATTTAGCTCCTATGTGTGTGTTTTGAAAATGGCCTCCTAATTTAAAAAAAAATAACCTCTGGGATTAAAGCATCCTGCTTTTGCAGTCCTCTAGCTGCAATACCACCACTGCAAATGAGTAGGTCAGACTTCTTTATTCCCACACATCAACGGAGCAGCAACAATGGAACCAAATGAAGCTTTCTACTTGTTTGGTTTCTGTGGACTAATACCTGCCAAGAATTTGACCACAGCTTTTTGGCTTGCATCTACAGCCTCCAGGATCCTGAGCTGGCTTGCATCCAGCGACTAGCTGAGCCTGCAACAGCTTAGCTGCCATGGGCTGCACAGGCAGCATACATTTGGTTCACTGAGGCCATAGGCACATTACATTCAGGCTGGGTCTCCAGGTCTCAACAGGGGGAAAAGGGAATTCATTGAGGGATTGTTTTGTTTCTGCAGAAATATGTAACAGCTCTTTTTTCATTTCTATTGTCTTTCCCACATAATGATTTCATTTAGGGACATCTATAGAAACACTGACATATTGAAGGTGCTTTTGGGAACTGGGAGGCCTAGCAGAGATGGTTTAAAAGGCACACCAATGCACCAAATGTGTTGAACTGTGAAAGAGCAAAAAATTTTAAACTGAGTTTAAATTTTTTTCTATGTCAGTGGAGCATACTGCAAACATCAGCCCACTAATTTCATGAGAAGTGTGCATTTCTCTATCACCCTCACCTTGCTTTGCATCACAGAGTATGGATCAGTCTCCCTCTGGATGAAGCCAAATTAGAAGTTGCACACCAAGACTGCATCTCATGCACTCCTGCCTCAAATCAGTCTGAGGAATCAGAGCAGAGCAGGTTCAAAGCAAAAATACTACCACCCTGAAATGTTCATATTGGCCCTTGGCACCACATGTTTCACCCTGTAAAATCCCTCTTAGAGCAGTAGAAGCAGTCCATACCACTTTACAATGCAAAACATAACCTACAGCAACTTCTTCCATTAATCTGGAAGCTGAGATTACAAACTGAGCAGTGCAGAAGTAACTCTTAGCATCGGCTATTCATGGGGGAAGATACAGATAACTCAGCATCTGATATTACTACTCCTATTTATTAAAGTAGTACCTAGAGGCCCTTGACAGGGATTAGGCCACTGTTATAGGCACTGCTTGGACTTAATAAAGTAGCCTCTACCCCCAACATCATGAATATAAAAAATATATGGAGTTGCAGTCTATTTGTAAAGGGAGAAAGAAAGAGGTTACTGCTGTGGCTATATACTTCTCCAGACTAGGCACAAATGGAGTCACAAGTGAAAAATTACTTTGGTCTCATCTTCACCCAGATTCAAGTTTGCCACTAAACTGCAAATAATCTGGCACGGTTAGGCAGCTCATCTCAGCTAAGACCAGCCCTGAGAATGCAGAAATGCTGGAGGTCGGGAGCCAGGTGGGATGGCCAAACCAGGCAGGGAACCTTCCTGCAGCCTCTCTCTGCCAGCTCCTGACTCTGAAAGGCTCTGCCAGGAGACCTATGCCTTTCTAAGCTCTAAATCCACTCCTGATAGCAATTGAATGTCTTTGATTTGTATGAACAAATTTCAAAATGTCCTATGATTACAGCTTCATAATATTCTGGAAGCAGATGGCAGACACAGCTGACACTGACAGTAGTTGTAAGTGCAAATAAGAGGTGGCAGAGAGGAGGGGGGAGAGACAGAGTTGGCTTAGGGAAAGCGTGAAAGAGAAGGCTCTTATTTTGAAGACACAACCAAATGATGAAAGCAGGTAGGGAGGATTCAATTGGCACTGGGAGAGAAACATCAGGCTCTGCTTCTTGAGCATAGTACACTGTGTGCTTAAATGCCTTACTAAACCGAGAAGAGAGGGACAGAGAGAGAAAGACATTAGTACATTCGAAAGCCCTTGAACCTTAGGAGTGAAACTCTGCTCTCCTAGGAAATAAACAGCAGAAGACATTTCAGAAACTAACACTCAGCACCTGGATGAATACAAGCAATAAATCCCACCTCCCACAGGATACCTCCTTACTTCTGGGCCAGGTGATAAAGTTCACTAGCCTGAGATAAAGCTTTTTTCTAAATCATGTCAGAAAACTAAGTAGCTGGCATTTATCAGCCGATCCTACCAGTGTTTTAAAAATCATTATACCCTCACTGCAGTCCTGGAGGTGATGTTTACTTCATTATGATGCAAAAGGGAATGTGAAACCATACATGATGCTAAATGAAGTTCTTACAATGTCTCTTCAGAATACTTTCAATTCAATTCAGGCAGCAAAGAGAAATTATTTCCTGCCTTCTATTATTTAAAGAGCTAAGCAATAGAGAGGAAACCTCATGGAAGGCACTTGGTGGTTTTTTTCCCTTTACCTGTCACCTCCCCTTCCCGGCTTTTATTTTATAAACATAGCACACACGAAAGTGAAAACTGGCATGTGGTATTCTGAAGCTCTCTACAGCATGCTTTATGGTTTTGGAAATTTCATTTTCTGCCTTATGATAATTATATGGGAGAGGATGAAATCCTTAGTTTGGTGTTCATCTTAGAGATATAATAAACATTGTACTTTCAACTGCAATGGAACAAATTCTTTTGTAGATAGATGGGGGGATTATGTGGTTTAGTTTATATTTGAGCACTTGGATATGGGTGGAGATGCTAAATGGGGAGTATTTGGAAGAGCAGGAAAGGGGAGAAAGAAAAGAGGGATTGGTGACTTAGCCAGTGACATACTCACTTTTGCTCTAAATGCACTCCACACTAGTTTCTCAGTCCCACTTAGCTGCAGTGAGTACTGTCCATATGCACACACATAAAATCCCAATTATTAGTAAATAATTAATCACATTTTACAGTTTTTCCTCAGCTAATTCCTGAGAGTGAGTCAGCAAAAAGACTGAATTACATCTGTCTTGCATAAAAAAGTTTGTTCATCCAGGTGCACAAAACAAGATGGACACAATTTCAATCATGCCATGCTGTGCTGGATTACTTGTTTGCCTTTTCTCTTTGTGTAATGCTGTTGTTCAGAAGAGACCGTACTGAGACTGATAAATTCACCTTACTTCCAGCTGCTAAGCAGGAAAAAATAGCTTTGTGTTGTCCTGATGTTCCTTACAAGACATTTCTAAAAATTCCAAAATGTATCCACACCTGAAAAGGCCATATGGTCAAAACCTCTGACTTAGACATTTTTGCACACTGAGCCCTGAGTGAAAGACCCTGCTCAGGTTTGTCTATCAACAACATCCAGTGCTTTGTCTGTCCTTTAAAAACACGTTTCAAATGTGTTTTTTGTCTTGCCATGTAGGCCAGTGCATGAATAGCTTTCCTCTGCCTTTTCAGAGTGGGGAGGAGTCAATTCCAGAGATGCTGGGGCAGAGCATGTTGGAGACCGCAGTGAGATCTGGGAATTGGCTAGCACCAGGACATTTCTCTCCTGGGCTTGGGCCAGGACACTCCTCTCCTGTGCACTGCCATTCATCATCCTCTGTCGTGCTTCTTGCTTGGTCTGGCTTACCCTGTTAGCCCAGTTAGATAACAAAAATGTCAGTAGACCACTGACAGTGCACCAAGCAGAATTCTGGGGTACAACTCCTCTATACCCCAAATGTGCTGAAGATCAGAGCAGATCAACCACCAAAAGCAGAGAGCAAGATGAGGGACATGGTAGAGCACGGCTAGGCAGGGCAATATCAAGGAAAAGTAAATTATGTCAGAATGAGCCTATTTCATGATAGGCTCATTCTTAGTACCATGAGCTCACATTGATGCTGAGCTCCGAAGTAGGCACTCAGCTAGACCCACTGCACATAAGCGTAATGGGCATCATTAGCTAGGTAACATGGTGACAATTACAGGTTAGCTTCCCACCTTGTCCATTCCACGTGACCTATGATCTTTTGGGAATTTAATGACACTGCTTGAGAGTCTTTGTGGTACACATGTGGCACTTGCATTGTGTAGGCCGGTTGGTCTGCAAAACTGGAGCCCCTCAATGTGCTGTTTAGCTTGGCTGATGGCCACTGCAACCTGTGCTCTGGTGCTATGAGTGACCCATCTTGGCATTTTGCATTGAACGATTTAGGTTATGGGGGATTGATTTAATTTTTGCAGTTTATACCCCAGGATTGACCTTTGGCTGTAGGCAGATTGATTCTTTCTCAAATGTTCATCCAGCATTTAGCCTTACATCCTGAAAGTAAAGATTGAAGGAGCTTTGTTCCAGCTACTCCTACAAATAAGCAGCAGCGTTGTAAGGAAAAAGCACACTTTAAAAAAAAATTGAATCAACCCCAAATGCAGCCATGTCTTTTGCACAGCAAAGCCTACTTCCATCAGAGCTGAAGACAGCCTTACCCAGTGAAAAGCCTCTTTGTTTCACCTCCACTTCACCAGCTTCTCTAGCATATTCTGTCACGTGGTGGGCATGGTGGGAAGAAAGAGATAAAGCTTATTTGAGAATGGATGTATTTGCATCATTTTAGCCGCTACTCAGCTGGAAAATTTGAGGAAGTTTCATATGTGCCCCTGCTATAATGCTGGGAAAACATTGTCAAGCTTCAGACTGTCAGACCCAAGGGTTTATTTGAATGTGAATTGTCCCCTTTATCAGCTCTCCTGGGAATTGCAGTATCACCTTGCAAAAATCAGCAATGTCACCTATGCTGTTTATACCAGGGAGTTGACTCTGAGGTTTCTACTTGAGCAGCTGAACTAAAACACAGACAAAAAGAGATTGTTTCTGGGTATCAGAGCATCACTAGGCTTTAACCTGTGACCCAAGAGCTGTTCAAGGCATATTTGATAATGTATTGAGTGTACTGAACCTTTGCCACACAGAGGCTTAGGATGCCCCTGAAACACAACAGTTCAGTTCAATTTGCCTTGGAAATAAAAGGTTATAATTTCACCCCAAAATAATTGGACTGTAACAGCTAGTGATTCAGGAGCTGTTTTACACACAGCTGAGCTGTCCATGGGGAAGGAATGGGATGGTTAGTTAAGGAAGGTGACCTTATTAGCCCTCCCATCAATAAATTCTATGGACACAAGTCATCCTTAGCCTATACACTTTTAGCTTTTCAATGTCCTTGTTTCATTTAGGATTATGATTTTTCTACAAAAACAGCTGGGTCAGTACACATGCTATCTACTTGTCCTTTCCATAGTGTATGGCCTGATAACTATTTGGACTGAAGCAGCTTAATAATGTTTTATGTATAAATGCTGCTTTTTTGTGGGCTGACAAAGCCTTATGAATCGAAGGCTTCTCTAAGTGTACACATAGCTGTGGATCAGGCAGTCCTGAGGAGTAGCATCAGTAACCCTTTAGGGAATCCAGACCTCAGTCAAGTTACTGTTTTAAAAATGCCTGTCTCCATTTCCTGTTACACTGACTTCTGCATCTCTTTAACAGTGTGGAAAAGCTTTCAAGAGTTTATAATTTAGTCAAAATGAATGCTGAAATGTCCTCAACTGCCTATTTCTTTGCTTTCAGTGACAACTTCATCTGTGACCTCTAAGGCTCTTTCTCTTCTTTTCTTTTCTCTGTCCCTAAGATTTTATTTGTGGCATATTATGAGTAAATGTGGGAAGAAGTGAAATAAACTGTGGAAGTTAATCCTCTGACTTCTTCCTCCTGCGTCAATGTGTGTCTCCTCTACCTGAGCTGAGTAGCAAGGATTTCTCATGGTTTATTTCTAGTATGTAGGCTGGCCTTTCATTCATATGTAAATCAATTTCATTAATGTAGCACTAGAACATATGTACCTACTTTATCAGGAGAGCTTACTTCTAAAACCTTTAATGTCACAAAAGCAGTAAATCTCCAATATTAAAGTCCCACAATATACTGCCTGTCTAGCAAGGCAAAATCTTATGCTGGTTAGTCCAATTTTCCACTAGTAACAGACATATCCCCTTTACTCTGACATATTATTAGAGTTATAATGGGAATTGTCTAAACAGCCTCTTGCCTTCCATTTTCTCTGTTTGCCATAGCAGAACAGCACTATCACTGTATTTTTTTTATGCATTCCCTATGCATCGTATAAGGCAATTATAGACTAAAAGAAAGGAAATAATTACTAGTAACGTCATGTTTCATTCATTAGAAGAGTATCTGCCTTGAATAAGGTGGAATAAGGTAGAATGGAAGCTTTTTTTCTGAAATTTTATCTTTGTCAGGAATAAATGAATAAACAAGACAACTTTCGCATGAGCACTTTAGATGGTGAGTGGTTCAGCGTATGAATATTTTGCAGTCTACCAAAACTGAATCCAGAGTCTTATTCAAAGTTATTAAGTATTAGGGCACTGTCTAAGACATCAGGTGATGTTTCTGCCTGTCAGCAAGGTGATTCCTAAAATGTACCCTTCATACTCCCAAGCATATTATACACTCCCATATTCATGAGTACATGGCTGTGTATGCTTTGGACTGCCTGGATTAGTTTCTTAATGTTCTAATTGTTAATGGAAGAGCCAGATTAGTCTATTTTTTGACATCTTCTGGTGACACCTGTGTCATATTGTGCTCTTAGATGAAAGGAGTTCTTACTCATAATAATGGGCTTGTGAGGTTTTCTGCTGCCCTTCCTATGTAGTGCTATGTCTAACACCCAGAATTTAATCACAAGGTTTTACATCAAGATACAAAAAATCACAAAGAGCTGGCATAAGCCAGAGTCAAGCACACCGATTTTAGCCAAGCCTTAGGTTTGAATTAAATCACCTGAATGGCATAAGTATATCCTGAAAAGCAGGTTACTATAAGGACTACATTCACATATTCCCCACGCAGACACGTCATTTTTATGTTCTGCTATTTCATAGATTCAAAGACTGTTAAGGGGTTGGAAAGGACCTTATAGATCAGGGGATCACACATCCCCATTTGACCAAGTTGCTCAAGGCTTTATCCAACCTGGCTTTGAACACTGCTAGGGTTGGGGCATCCACCACCTCCCTGGGCAACCTGTTCCAGTGTCTCACCACCCTCACAGGAAAAAGTTTTTTCCTGATATCTAATCTAAATTTTCCTTCCTTCAGTTTGTACACAGTACCCCTTGTCCTATCACTGCAGCTTCTAACAAAGGTTCCCTTTCCCAATTCCCTTAAAAGACTGGAAGCCTGCTATGAGGTCTCCATGCAATCTTCTCTTCTCCATGCTGAATAGGCCCAAATTCCATAGCATGTCTTCATAGGGGAAGATGCTGCAGTCCTCTTATCCACTTCGTGGCCTCCTCTGGACTTGCTCCAACACTTCCATGTCCTTCTTATGCTGAGGGCACCAGAACTGCATGCAGTATTCTAGATAGGGTCTCACGAGACCAGAGTAGAGGGGGAGAATCCTCTCTTTCAACGTGCTGGCCACACTCTTTTGATGCAGCCCAGGATTTGATTGGCTTTCTGGGCTGCTAGCACACACTGTGGCTCATATTGAGTTGCTTATCCGCCATCACATCCACATCTTCTTCTCAGTGCTGCTCTCAATTACTTCCCCACCCAATCTGTAGGTGTGCCTGGGATTGCCAGGACACAAATGTAACCCCTTACACTTTGTGTTGTTGAACTTCATGAGGTTGTCATCGGCCCACCTCTCAAGCATGTCGAGGTCCCTCTGGATGGCATATCCCTTCCCTCCAGCATTGTTAACTGCCACACACAGCTTGGTGTTGTCAGCAAACTTTCCAAGAGAGCACTACAGCCCACTGTTCATGTTGCCAACAAAGACGTTGAACAGTATCGGCCCCAGCACTGACACCTGAGGGACACACCGGCCTTAAGGTGGACAATGAGCCACTGACCACAACTCTCTGTGTGCAACTCTCCAGCCAGTTCTTTATCCACCAAGTGGTCCACCCATCATATCCATTTCTCTCCAATTTAGGGACAAGGATGTTGTGTGAGGTAGTGTCAAATGCTTTGCATAAGTTCCGGTAGATGATGTCAGTTGCTCTGCCCCTGTCCACCAAAGCTGTGGCCCCATCAGAGAAGGCCATCAAATTCGCCAGGCATGATTTGCCCCTGATAAAGTCATGTTGGCTGTTACCAACCACATCTTTGCTTACTATGCGCCTAAGCATAGTTTATAGGAGAATCTGCTCCATGATCTTGCCTGGCACAGAGATGAGACTGACTGGTCTGTAGTTCTCTGGGTATTCTGCTATCCCATTTTTAAAAATGGGGGTTATGTTTCCCTTTTTCCAGTTGTTGGGGACTTCACCTGACTGCCATGATTTCTCAAAAATGATAGATAGTGGCTTAGAAACTACACCTAGCAGCTCTCCCGGGACCCACGAATGAATCTCATCAGGTCCCATGGATTTATGCATACTCAGGGTCCTTAGATGGTCTGGTACCTGATCCTCTCCTATAGTGGGCTCAGGGGCTTCATTCTCCCAGACTCTGTTTGCCTTTCTCAACTTGGGCAGTGTGGCTGGAGCACTTGCAGCTGAAGACTGATGGACAGAAACCATTGAGAACCTCAGCCTTCTCTTTGTCCAGGGTAGCCAGGTCTCCTGTTTCCTTCTGGAGACAGCCCACATTGTCCCTAGTCTTTCTTTTGCATGTGAGCCCATTTCAAGCTCCACAAAGTCAAAACTACATTAAAAATATATGGGACTGAAATGATGCAGATGCAAATCAATAGCAGAGAGCTGGTCTATGTAAACAGAAATCCAAGTAATTTTTAGAAAGAAGGGGAATGCATCATTTAGGATATTTTGCAGTGTCAGTTTCTGTCTTGTCACGAGATCTCACTGGACTCATTGCTAACAGAAAACTCTTAAAGCACACCTTCTATATATAAGAAGCCATGCCAACAAATCAACAATCTTGAAGCACAGCCCTTTCAGGAATTCCCTTTGGACTGTGCAACTGTTCACATTGAACAACATGGAACTTGTGAAGATAGGGAACGCTATCAGCTTCTTCATTTGAAAGTGAGCTGTAGTTCTGGAGAACCGAAGGAGGAACAGTTAATTTCAGATGTCTGTCCGTAGAGAGAAATTTAGTGTCAGCATCTCAAAAATATCTGACTGAGGCCATGTTGAAATTGGTCCTGAAGCAAAAGAGACAATAACAAGAAAGCGGCCAGGAATGTCATTTTTGTTCCTTTCATAAGAGGAATGTCCATGCCTTTTTATTTCAAATTCAGAAGGAAACAGACCTTGGGCTGCAGGTTATTCCCCCTGCAACACTCCTCCCAAAATGACATGGGCTCCCAGGGACACTCCACACTCCTTCATAGACGTTTTCAAAACACTTTCACCATTAACACCTAGGCAAGGTGGCTTCATCCACACATTGCTCCCACAAAAACCAAAGAGTCACCAATGCATTAATTGCTAAAGTGTTCTTTATGAATTAAAGATTATCTATCATTGTGAGTGTCAATGCAGTTTCCAGTGACAGAAGAGAAATAAGCCCTTACCCCAAACATTTTTGCCGTCTGACTCTCATTAACATGCAACGTTAACAAAATCTCAATAGCTCACCCAGGTAGCTGGCATAGGTGAGGGCACTCAGCATACTCATTGCTATGCAAAACATAATGAACAGTGATGGTCATCACCACTTCAGTAATTATTCCTCCATTTTGTCATTTCGATATGCCTCTGATGTGCAGAAAGCTGTGTGTCTCAGCTATATTTACAGGTATTCTCAGCTGTTTGCAGTTATTGTGTAGCTCTGATTAATACTTCCTCATGTCTGACACAGACGGAGCTGCATTCTAATATTGTCTTTATTATTTTCCACCAGATTCCATACTTCTGCATTTAAAAAAAAAAGTGTAAATCAAGAAGGAGGTCCATAAAATGCTGGAGGTCCATAAAATGTGAGACCATGAAAATGTCATAACTGTACATTTTATTTTACCGTCTACTCTGCATCTCCCAAATGTTGTTAGTTTATTTATGGCTGCATTGTTCATGTGGGATACCTTATTCTTAAGAGGTAGTCTGGCCCAGACCTCTAGCTCCACTTTCATGGTTTAGGTTGTATTTGGAATGGTTACTTCTTCAGAGGCAAGCTCATGTCCATCCATTAGCCACTGTGGTAAGCTTAGAGCATGCATTGAGTATCGTTAATCATGTTTTTACCAAGTCTGGCAAAATCATAAATGTTGGTTACACTATTTCTAAGTATTTTAATTTACTTCAATGACCTATGGTATTTTTCTTTTGACCAGGGCAAGCATTAACAGCCTTCATATAAGATCTTGGCAATAAAAATCACATTGTATAATTGATTTCAGTACAGTCCTGTGTGAATGATTTGTATGAAACAGCCTGTCTTACAAAAAGACAGAGTAGCTATCACCTGGATTTTTACTTTCTTTTATAATAAAATTTGTATCAATTAATTAATGGCCAGTTAATTTCAGTCTCCACTTAATGGGAAGCTACAGGCTACTTCTACATTGGCCTCCTCCTCTCAAATCACAGCCTGTAATTAATACAAGCATAAATCTTGGTTCAGCCTAAAAAAAAAATAATGACATTTATATCTGTGCATTAAAATAATTAAATAATTGTTTTTTCTCTTATTCTATGGTCTTCATCTTAATGACAACCTACAGCACGTATAATTTCCACCTGCAAGTCCTTTGTAAGCTGAATCCAGATCAATTTCTTTGCCATAGTTTTATTATAATTTATCTGAAGGGAGGAAATTGTTCGTTGTCCAGCAGTCGAGGAGTGCTCACTGTGTGTGTTTGTGCATATAAAATGTGTCTTCTTCTGAATTTCTGTAACAACTGTTGATGGAGGGGAGAAGGAAGGGAACAATTAAATCAGACAGATGATAGTTCCATGAGGTTACTCTTCAAGAGGTGGACAGTTCCATTGCCAAAACATTCTGAGCAACTTCTCCAAATTCATTTATTGTGATAGCCTAGACAAATATCACAGCTTTTATCTAACATCTGAAATGTCAGACCAAATAAAATGATGGATTAGTAAGGCCATGGGCAAAATAGCAGAGAGAAACTGAAACATGATGCCAGAGCTAATCCAGATTGCAGGAAACTAAGCCAGAACGGAAATAGCAAGAAGGTTTATCATAAATTCCCCAAATGAGGAAAAAAGATTCATCCTCCTGTTTCACATAAGTATTAGTGTTTCATCAGTTCTTTGTTGGTGAATGCACTGCTACCTAGCCTGTTTGCTTCAGAAAGTTAAGATTTCATTTGTTATCTGTATCTGCATCTTGGGAATAACCCACAAAATAGCAAATAATGTACTATGCACTACTGTAACTATTGGTCATAATATTCAGCATGCATATATTTTCCTTCCTCATTGTGAGTATGATAAGCTAATCCAGTCCTTTCTGCATGAACTGCTGTAATCCTCAAAACAGAAGTACAATCCATTCTCAAGCATAAGTGTGCTGATAGAAAATCTACCACTGCAGAGTTAATTCAAGGGAATATGTCAAACGGTGGGTGGTGTAAATACAGAAGAAACTGTGACAAAGGCACTTAGCACACTTTCAGAGTCATGTCTGATCCAACACATGACATTCTGAAATACAAAGAGTACACTGTAATGATAAATCACCCTGTGAAATGTCCGATAGAAAGGATATAATCAGAAAATAGATATACTATTACAATAAAAAATAAAAAGTGTCTTATTATTCATACTGTGACTTCCAATCCTATTGATGTTTCACAATGCATGATGTAATAACAATGAAGGAGGAAAAAGCAATGATTAAAACAAAAATCACAAGGCAGTTGCCAAGTATTCAGATGCAGAGGGTGGGAGGAGGATGTGCAGATGGAGAGAAAGGGCTTTGCCCACCCTAGAAGGAGACACACAGGCTGGATAACAAACATGAGCAGGCTGGCCTGCAGCGCACATTCTCTTTCCAGTAACAATGCTGTTGGTCAGCCTTGCTAAAACTCAAGACACAAAAAACCCCACACCATTTTCTGAAAGACTGAAGCTTTGTACAGCCTTATGTGGACTGACCTGTGGTATGAACATGTTCAGTCCACCCAGATCACATAAAGGAAACAGCTCACCTAAGCTAATGCATGGTTTAGGATCACATATTTTCCCTCAAGTACTGTGGAGGTCAGTCTGACGTGGTGTCTTTGTACTGTCCTACAATAGCACTGCATTTGCTGAGCATGCCTGGGCAAAAAGCACAATGAAGTCTATGCTTAATTCATAGTATGGATGTAATTTAGCTCAAGCTGCATGATGCTACATGCTTTTCAGTCACAGCTTTCAGTGCCTGAAGCCAGTTATTCTTCAGTTACATACAAAGCAATTATGAGAACAAGTATACTTCATCCTGTTCTTTCAGTAGTGCTACCCCTGCAAGGGAGGAGGAAGCACCTTCTTCATGGTGGCGCAATGGTCACAAGCCCACAAAAAGCCCTGAAGAAATCTGACAGACATCAATCCCCTTTCCTGATGATTCTAATTCCTTCACTGGATTCCCTGATACCCTTACCAGACCTGTCAACAGGTTAACCTTGTCCATAAACATCTACTGAAATACCCCAAAAACCAGAAAACATTTCCATTGTGATTCTCCACATCTCTTCCACCAATCCTAACAGTAAACAAAAAAACCCAAACAAATAGCCTGGGAAGGCATGTGCTCTCCTGTCATAGCATTCACAAGCACAGCAAGGGGCAAAATAGCTATTCTTATAGAGGACACCCTTTAGTTATTGCCATCTCCTATTACATCATCAATTTAGAAGTTTCATCACAGTTGTTAGAATTAGTGATGGAGTCCTCAGCTCAAATTAACACACGCTTTCAGTCTCAGACAGTTGGGGAATTTAAGCACATACTTACAGTTAAACACATGCTTACATCTTTTCACAGTGTCACATCTATCACTTCTGTAAGAAAGTATGCCTTCATTAGAAAAAAAATAGATTTGCTTTCAACAGAGAGGATTTGAAGCTGCTCTTATGAGTTTTTATATCAGCATTGATTTCTATCAAGCTGTTTTATCAAGAGTGACTGGTAAAAGCATCATATATCACAACTGAGTGGGAGGGGACAGAAAGAGTAAGCAAGTAATCAGAAAGATGTGATTTTATAGATTTACGGGAGACTGTGACAGGGAAATGAGACCAAAGTTGAAAAGCCTTTGTCCACATCCCCACCTCTTATGAATTGGAGTGGATTAAACCTAAGTCCATCAGTTGAGCTCAGCTGACACAGGAAGGCATGAGAGATGCATCTTTCAGGTTAGAGGCCATGGATCATTTTTATCTTCATAAATCAAGACAGAAAACTCTGACTTTATCACAAGTTTGCAATCAAGTCCAATTCTGAACCCCTGATTAAAACCAGAGCAGGATCTGCTTAACAACATCCAGCTTGGTCCTGATTGCTTTTGCATATTCTGATCTTGAATGCAATCAAAACCTCATGAAGCATCACTGGTTTATGCTGTAATTCATTTAGCTGTCATTTAACTGTCCCAAGATTATGTCTAGTACTGTCTGATAAGTGTCCAAGTAACCCTAATTCACCATAAGAAAGCAACCACAGATGTTGAGAGATCAGTGTCTGCTGCTCCAAAGAGATGCTTCCCATGCTTAGCATTTGTAGTCGTTCTTTGGTAAACTATTCATATTCTATTTCTTCTCAACAGTATTGAAACGTTTATTTACTGACATATATATGCCAGTGTTATATGCATTCAAACAGCAGCTTGACAGAATGCTGGCTAGAGCACGCTAATTCAAGTAGAGAAAGGTTAAGGTGATAGCTCCGCTTTCCTAAATAGGAAATATTCACACTTTAGTAGTTTCCATGGTAAGAGCACCTGAAGTAAGGTATTAGTAGCTGTGTAACACTAACGTTATCAGCTACTGGGAAATGCTTCTTATACAGTGCCATACTGCAGCAGTATTGCAATGCAGATATCACTGGCTTCTCTACAGAACTGGAAATATACAAATTCCAGTATTTACTCAAGTACAGCATTCAAATTTTCTATTAAATTATAATGAAAATGTTTTATTTAAGGCCAAGTTAGTTTTGTCCATCATTGTTGCTATATGGCTCTTCTGTCCAGGAGGAAGAAACTAATAAAAACTTTTAACAGTGTAAATATCTTGGTGCCTTTTATGGTTTTAGTCCTTTAGACATACAGTTGTTAAAAAATGCTGACATTATAGAGATGCTGGTCACAACTCATTAGACAAGCTTTCAAATAAGACTCTTTTCTGGGGAGAACAGTGAAACCATTACTGATGGCTACATGAAACTGGATCAGGAAGTACCTGTATAAAAGCAATTCTATAGTTAAACACAGTAAGATTTACCATTTGTCACAAAATTATTTTGTCTGAATATTATAGTACTCCTCCGTGCCATCTTCCCTCTCAGAAGCCTCCATGCCTCTTTTCTGTTTTGGGGCCTTATTCAACAAACACCTTTGGCATTAGTTACTAAATGTGTGTGAGTGAAAATCAGCTTATGTGTGAGTTCTGCCTGGCAGGTGCCACAGATGACTAGTACCTTAGGCAGGATATGTGTTGTGGGTTAACTCTGGTCAGCAGGTCAACCCCACGCAGCCACTGGATCACACATGCCCAGTCAGACAGGGAGAGAATAGGAAGAATAAAAGCAGGAAAATTATAGTGTTGCGATAAGAAATACTTTTAAAAGGAAAAAAAAAAGAGGAAGAAAAAAGAAAACAACAATGAAACCAGAATAAAACAAAACCAAATGATGCAAAGTAGTCACTCACCTTGCACACACACAGGTACTGACACGCAGTTAGTCTCCAAGCAAACTCTACCTTCAAAAAAAACTCCAAACCATCCCCACCCATGACCTTATATGGCATGGAATATCTCTTCAGTCATTTTGGGTCAGCTGTCCTGGTTACATCCTTTCCTAATATCTCATGCTCCAGCAACCATTGTTGGAGAGGAAGAGTTGGGAAAAGAGAAAGTGCCAATGCTGTACAAGCCTTGATCAGCAACAGCCACAGTACTGGTGTGTTACCACCACTGCCTTAGTCACAAATCCAAAGCAACACTATCTGGAAGAACATTAACTCCATCCCAGCGAGATCCCATATAATATCTTCACCTTTGTATCTGAGCTCATATTCAATCCTAAGCACGTATGGGACTTGACCCTGCAATCAGATCATGCAAAGCAGAGTTGAACTGGCTTCAAGGAAGGCACACTAAAGCAGCTTTTTATTGGAGGATCAGTTTTTTTTGCTGTGTGAACACCATATAAATAACATTTTGTACTTCCTTAACCAACTTTTTATGGGCATGACACTTCTCTCTGAGAATTATTTTTCCCCAGCTAAACCAATAAAATGTTTTGAGTATTTGATATTCAAAATCATGATTATTACAGTTTTCCTCACATTTCCAGCTTTCTCATAATAGAAAGGAATTAAACTCTTCCATGAAATCTGCAAATGCGCAGTAAAACGTTTTGGTCGGAAAGAACGGAATGGGTTTGAAAAAAGCAAGAAAAGTGCTATTAGCAGTCCTCACTCTTCTTGATAGATGCCTTGTGAAGGTGGTTGCAGTTTAAAGGCTGTTTCATTAGTCTCCACCACTGACTACAAGAAACAAAGAAGACAGGGCAAAGACTGGAGTGATTCAGTGGTCCTGCCTCACTCCACACTGTGCTCTCCAGAAAACATGAGGAATTTCTCTGCCTGTTCAATACTCTCTGCTTCCACAGATCTTATAGCACAAAACCCTGATCAAGAAAAAAGCTTCAATTCCATTAGGTCATAGGTTTAAAACACACTCATAAAGAGCTGCCCTGAAAACTGGTATTTTCATGAGTTACACTAAAACACTATTGTGCGTTAATACCCACAATTAGGGAGCTAAGTAGGCAGCTAAGCACCACACAACCACTTGCTCACTTTCCCACCACCAAACCCAGTGTTACAGGGAAAGATAAAAAGAAAGACCAAACCCAAAAAAGTCATGGGTCAAGGTAAAAACAGTTTAATAGGTGCCAGCAAAGTGTAAGAAACAATAAGGAAACAAAACACAGAAAGTTATACAAAGACAATCACTAACCACTTCCCATGCTAGACTGATGCCTCATCAGTTCGCAAGCAAAACATAGCTAACCTACCTAATCCCTGCTTCCTTCCATTTTATTGCTGAACATGACACTGTACGGCATGGAAAATCTGTTTGAGTCATCTGCCTGGTTGTGTCTTCTCCCAACCTCTTGCGCACTCCAATCAATTCACTGGGGAGCAGAGAGAGCAGAGAAGGCTTTGGTGCTGTACAAACACCGTTCAGCAGTGCCTGAGACACTGGTCTGATATCAGCACCATAGGAGCTGTTACAAAGAAAATGACCTCCATCCCAGTCAGACCTAGTACGACTGCTTTAGATCAGTAACAGCCTGTTGGCAGATGATCCTAACTCTGCCCTACCTGGCAAACGCATGAGTCCTTTCAGTCTGCCCTTTGGCAGTTCCCTTGCTTTCCACTGTTATCATATCTCACATTTTTGAAACAAAGAGAAATGTCTCTCTCTCTCCATGTAATGACTGTAAGACAAATTGCTTTTACAATGAACAGATGTAAATTGCTTGAAATTAATTTTTCTAAAATAGCCTTGTCCTGCTTCCCTGGGGACAGGATCTTCTGTTTCTAATGGAAGCGCTCTATAGGGATTTACCTGTAGTGGAACTGTTTCCAACTTTCACATCTTAATGAAACAGTAAAATTAGATTGGTCAGTTAAAAAAAAAATATGACCAGTTCACTGACAAATAGGTTGAACTTGCCAGTTAATTTCTACCCAAAAACTTCTAAGTCATGTGTACTTCATGGAAATTGTTCCACTGTCACTGAAATGGTAACCTCAGTGAGGGTGACAGTGGGACAAATGCCTTTGAAGTCACTGGAGTTTTGGTCACATCAGGCTTACTGCAATCCCTAACGTTTACAGGAATTAGCAAAGGCTCAGTAGCTCTGGGCAATGGGATGGCTAAGGGTCTTGGGTTGCTATCTGTCTATATATAAAGTGGCAGTTGCCATGGTATCTGAGCACCTCTGGAAAGGCAGCTTGTTGCTGCAGGCCTACAAAAGGCATCCAGCTTAGCTAAGCTCTTAAAGGCACTATCGTGCCAGGGCTGTTCAACAGCATGTATGCACTGGCCTGAAACTAAAATGAGTTAATTTGAACTTGGGTTCTCTGGAAGCTGTGATTTTGAAGTTCCTGAAATTTCTGAAGACTGAGAAGCCTGGTTCCTTGTTTCCTAAGCAAGTTCTGTTACAAAAGAAAAAAAAAAAAGGAAGAAATGTTACCTGGTCTGCCAGCCATGTTCAAGGATTAAAATTACCACATTATCACAGCCACTCTCTTTTGGGATGATTAATTGACAGCAGTATACATACAGCTGTATGATATAAACAAGTCACAGCGCTGGATCCCACTGGAGGTGTAGGCACAGCATAACTTATGAAAGAACCTCTGAACAGGCTCAGGCATGACCTGGAAATCAGAGTCCTCAGACATGTCAATCCAGCTGCAGCCTAGGCATGGATACATACCAAGAGTACCTTATGACGAAACCCCAGGTGCCTATTCACTTGGGCAGGTCTGTGTACAAAGTGGACATACATGAGCCCACCACACAGGGAGGCTACATGCAGAGCGCTGAACAGCGGAAGAGCAGCTTGTCAGAAATGGTGCTGGAGGTCTGGGTGGACAATGACCTGTCCAGGAGCCAGAAGTATGCCCTTGTGAAAAAAAAAAAGGTCAATGGTATACTGGGTTATAGGAAGAGCATTGCCAGTAGGTCAGGTGATGAGATCCTTTCTCTCTGTTCAGCACTGGTAATGCACATGCTGGGTCCAGATCTAGGCCACACTGAACATCCTGGAGTGCATCCAATGAGAGGTCACAAATGCAATGAAGGGACTGGAGCACATTTCACAGAAAGAGAGGCTAAGAGCACTGGCACTGTTCCACCTGGAGAAGGCTCAGGAGAGTCTTACAAATGTGCATTAATACCCAATGGAAGAGAATAAAGAAGATGGAGTCAGACTCTTCCCAGTCCATATCCAGTGAAGGGAGAAGAGGCAATGGGCACAAATCAAAATATGACATTCCATTCAATCATGAATGAAATGAAAAAAGATTACTCTAAGTGTGATCAAAGATAAGAAGCGGTTGTCCAGAGAGGATGGTAGTCTCTGTCCTTGGAGATATTCAAAACAACCAGACACAGCAGGCTGCTCAGGGCTGTATATGACTCTGCTAGAACTGCCCAGCAGCCTCAGTAGCTATGGTTCTATTGCCCTCATTGATTGCATGCTTTCATTTAGTTTCTAGGTGCCTAAATTCTTCCATGTTAAGTGACTTAGCTATTTTGTCATAACTGTCAACCTGCAAAACAAGGGCAATACTTGCCTATTTTCTAAAAATTACAGAGAAAGGGTGAAAACACTAGTTAATATCATACTTATGCCAATCTGTGAGTGGAATTTTACTGTGGAACAAAATTAAAATTATGGTTGAGTATTTGCAAAACTTATCAAAATAACTGCTCAGCAAGGTATTGCACATAGAGTTATACTATGTCGCATAATCAGAGAGACATTAAGTTGGACATACTTTCTAAAAGGAAAGTTGGCAGCAGAAAAAGTTGAACAGTACATGAAGTACATTCTCACTTTTCAGCATTACAGGAAAAAGAATCTCTTGTAAATCTAAGGACTGTGGAAAAAATCAACCCAGCAGTGGTGAAGAACTTCTAGGGAAGGAAAACCGGCTGAGTTTCATGTAAATTTAGTTAACACACTTTAACCCAACCTAATGAACATATTTTCCCTATTGAGAGTGGAAGTTAGTACATTTGATTTCATTTTCAATGGGTACAGGATAATCTTTTGAGAAAGCTTAAAAAGTCTGGCACCTGTATAACTTCTCCTTTCAAAAACCTTAGATATCTTGTCTAGTATCTGAGACAAACATCTACAAGGATTGTTTTTCTCTGTTGAGGAAGCATTTCAGTATGATGCATGCTCAATTTTCAGCACTTGCAGACTTGCCAATATTTTACCTTAGAGCTTGCTTATACATGCACCTTCCTCCAGACACCACCCAGCCTGTCATAAACAATGGAAATAAGATGGAAGTCTGCTTGTTTTCACCTACTCAGTTTACCAGCTCAATTTAAATCACTCTGCAGGAGGGAAACTTTAAACAATCAATGAAAACGGGAACATCTGAGTTCTGGTCAGCTTAGAATCTGCTCTCAGATCTTGTAAAGAAACTGTGCTTTTATGCCCAAGTATCTTCCTTGTGAAAGGAGGTGAAAGGAGACATTTGAATGATTTGTCAGCATCTATGAATAATCATTTATGCAAACATAAATAACATAACTAGAGCTCCAGCATAAGAAGGACACAGACCTCTTGAAGCAAGTCCAGAGGAGAGCCAGAAAGATGATGAGAGGGATGGAACCTGTCCTTACAAGATACTCTTATAAGGACAGGTAGAGAGAGCTGGAATTCTTCGGCCTTAAGGACAGGGGGGCTGACCAGAGCTGGCAGTATTTAAAATCACTTTTCTTGGAGTGCAAGAGATTTCTATCTTGATATGTGGGAAATTGAGCAAGGCAGGCTGGAAACTGGCATGGCTGAGTGAGGATCTGCTCTTCAGACTGAGGAGTAAGAAAGAAATGCACAGCCAGTGGAAGTAGGGACAGGTGACCTGAGGAGAGTACAGAGATACGGTTTGGATGTGCAGGGATGGTGTCAGGAAAGTCAAGACAAAGCTGGAACAAGATCTGTCAAGGGATGTGAAGAATAACAAGAAGGGATTCTTGTTGGAATGGGTCAGAAAAGAAAGGCCAAGGAGTGTGTATCAACCCTGGTAAGCGAGAAGGGTGAACTGGTGGTGACTGGAAGGCTGATGTACTCAATGAGATTTTTGCTTCAGTCTTCATTGGCTGTCAGGCTTCCAACCTCCCTCAAGTCCCTGATGAGGGGGGCTGTGGGGGGGAGTGAAGTCCCTCACACCATAGACAAAGAACAGATTCATGATCACTTAGTGAAGCTGAACAGCCACAAATCTCTGGGATCTGATGAGATGCATTCTAGAGTCCTGAGAGAACTAGCTGATGTTTTTGCCAAAACACCCTACATCATATTTCAAAAGTCGTGGTGGTCAGGTGAAGTGCCCAGTGACTGGAAAAAGAGAAATATCACTCCCATTTTTAAAAAGGGGAGAAAGGAAGATATGGGGAACTATGAACTGCTGAGCCTCAACTCTGCCTGGGATCCCCTAAGACATGCTAAGACACATAAAAGACAAGGAAGTAATCCTAGGCAGCGCCAGCATGCTTTCACTAAGGGCAAATCATGCCTGAACAATCTGATGACCTTCTATGATGGAGTGACTACAATGGTTAACAAGAAAAGACCAACAGATGTCATCTATCTGGACTTCTGTAAGGCCTTTGATATGGTCCCAAATGACATCTTACCTTCAAATTGGAAAGACCTGTTGGATAGACTATTCAGTGGATAAGGAGCTGGATGGATGGATGGCTGCAACCAAAGAACTGTGGTCAGTGTCTCTGTCCAGGTGAAAGCCAGTGACTAGTGGTGTCCCCCAGGGTTATGTCTGGGGACCAGTGCTCTTCAGTATCTTTATCAACAACATTGACAGTGGGATCGAGTGCACCCTCTCCAGGTTTGCAGATGACACAAAACCGAGCAGTGCAGTCAGCACAACAGACGGAAGGGACATCATCCATGGGGAATGTGGACAAGCTTGAGAAGTGGGCCCACGGGAACCTCATGAAGTTCAACAAATCCAGGTACCAGGTGCTGCATCTGGGTTGGTGCAATCCCAGACACAAGTACAGACCAGAATAAGAAGCCATTGAGAACAGCCCTGTGGAGAACTTGGGGTTCTTGGGGATGAAAAGCTGGACATGAGCCAACAGTGTACACTTGCAGCCCAGGAGGCCAACTGCATCCTGGACTGCATCAGAAGAGGGGCAGCCAGCAGGTCAAGGGATGTGATTCTGCCCCACAATTCTGCCTGTGTAAGACCCCACCTGGAGTGCTACATCTGACTCTGGGGTCCTCAGGCTAGGAAAGACACGGACCGGTTTGAGCAGGTCCAGAGCAGGGGCACAGAGATGATAAGAGAACTGGAGCACCTCTCCTATGAGGGCAGGCTGAGAGAGCTCATGTTGTTCAGCACAGAGAAGGCTCCAGAGACACATCACTGTGGCCTTCCAGTACCTTACAGGAGCTTATAAAAAGGAGGGAGAGGGATTTTTTATATAGGCAGATAGTGACAGGACAAAGGGGATTGGTTTTAAACTGAAAGAGGGCATGTTCAGACTAGATGAAAGAAATACCTGTTTGTTTCCCTCTTCTTGAAGTACAAAGCTTAACAGACATTCTTGAAACAAGATCTAGTGGCCAAGGAAACATACATGTCAATGTATTAATTGAAAAACTATATTGTATACTTCATATCCATAAACAAGGAAGCAGTGACTGGGTGTTTCAAGAAGAGCAAAATGAAAAACTGATCCCTGACTCATTATGCATTCTGCCATTATTTAATTAATTTAACAATGGTCTGGGCTTAGCAGCTCATCATCATTCAGCAACTGTACTACTTGGACACAAAAGTGCTCGTTTTATAATATTCTGTCAGGTGTTAAGAATTGTTAGGAGATTTCTGGTTAGTTTTCACCTTTACTAAGTAAGGTGCATGGGTCTGTCAGAAAAGATACTAACCCACAGAGGTGTACATCTGGAAGTTGAAACTGTGGGAGTAGTAGTCTGAGTTTCATAAAATATTTTGTTGTTTTTTTTCAGAGATTTCTGCTGAGCAACTTGTATTCAGATGATGCTTAAAGTCTTGTGCAAATCAGTGTTCTTTGCTGCAGTCATGTAGGTTACATTTCCAAACATAAAGCTTAAAAAGAAAAGAAAGGTGTGCCCAGCTATAAAAACTTCTTGGTCCTGTGCAATGGCAGATGCATCAGAAAAAGCTAAATGACAGTGGATCAAAAACTGTTGTTTTAGGTATGTTAAGTTCTCCCCTTCATTCACAATGCTTAGGAAAGTCTTATGGGAAAAATGCAAAGAAATTACTGAAATTAGGGAAAACCAGCATAGATCCCATTCTGATTATATTTGGGGGTGTAGTTCTACCTGAAAGCTGAAAATATTTTTTTCCTGAAAACATCTTCAAGCTTTGAGAAACATGCAGCACAAGGTCTTATAATTTCTTTTATGAGTGCAAATACAGCTTTTGAAGAAAATGGAAATACAGTTTCTGGATAAAACACAAACCTGTTATGGGCAAACCACTTCCACCAGCTGCAAAGAATTACAGTTATTTACATTAAAAAACTACTTGCAAGCCACCGTGGGAAAACAGCAGTAGCCTTATTTTATCAGTACACCATTTCTTCAATGATACTCAGAATATGCTGTATCCCCAAAACTCTAAAGCACTCTGAAAGAATAACTTCTGCCTGCAATCAAACCTGTTAAAAGGTGAAGAAAACAGAAATACAAAAGTATTCGTAGCTAATCTATAAATATTTAATATATAAATCCAGTTCCTTGAAGGTTCGAACAGCTATATGAACACTTGCAATGTATCGGAAGCTTCTTTGAATTTTAGCTTGCATTTAAAGCATACCTCGCTGCTTTTCTTATATCAAACCATGGTGAAGATTAAACCAGGCACATTTCAGCACTTCTTTTAACCTCCAACTATTTCCAGTATTTGCAGCACAGCACCTATGAATCTCTGACCCACAAGAAGTCACAGGAATGGCTAAATGACGAGATTGAAGAACTAACAATCAAATAATTTTAACATGCTGGAAAGAATAAATAACATTTCGAATTGATTATTTTATGCTAATATTGTTTTAACATCATATCAAGACTGGTATAAGGTACCACAACCCCTGGTCAAGGTCATGTCAAAGGTGTCATCTCATTTCCTCAGAGGGATGTCCCCATCATTGCTGGCTGCAAATTAGTGCATCAGTGGCATCTTCTCAAATAAGCAGCATATAAAAGGAAAGTTAATAAGAGACTGAAGAGTATTTCTTAAAGCACTTATCTAAAACAAGACCATTTGAGAACTATGGACCTTAATACACATCTTCTTAAGCATGTTTTGTAATAACAAATGCTGGCAATTTATGGGTCAAACTGTAGATGCAGCTTTGAAAGATGACTATTTTTATTTGGAAGCAGATCAAGAGGAATCTGGTTTGGGCAAACTCAGAGCAGAAAGGGGTTTGCTTCCAAGCTAGCAGCTGTGAGGACTGCAAGATAGGAGAGGATGAACTGCCGCAAGTGAAGCAAGGAGGTGTGCTGCATATGATCATCCTGAGTGGCATTCTCCCAGCAAAATGGAGAAGACTGTCTTTGCAATGACAAGAAAAGTCAATCAAGCTTGAATGGAAGGAATCTTTATAATCACATCCTGGGTTTCACTCATATTTCCTAGCACCATGCAACAAATTGCAGCTGACTCTTCCAAGGTGGACCACTGTGGGGAGATACTTCATCAGTAGGACCAGCAGAGAAGCTGTCATGGTAAGAAGTTGACTGGCTGCATTTATGGCATTCTGGAGTTTATACTAGCAATACTAGTGCAAATTTCTGTCCCTAGTGGTTGTACTTGGGCGAGTTCTTAGACAAATTTTACCAGGAAGACATGGAGTATTACTCAGTTCAAACTGCTGTTAAGGGAAGTAAAATTCATTTCTACCAAAGATATATAAGTAGTGAAAAGCAAAGCACAATTATGTTTTTTTTCCAAAATAATAGCATTAATATATTTTGTAAACTTACCACAAGACGACACCTTACATTCTAAAATTTCTTCAGCTTTGGAACTGAGTTGAGAAAGTATTTCCTAATCTGATACATAAATATTTCCTGAATAACATGATTTGACTTCCATTACAGAGAATTATACAATCCTGTTGGCTCTCTTAATGACTTTTTTTAATAGATATCTATCCCTACTGAAGCTTCTTCCAATTTAGGAGACAATGACCTCATCCAGCAGTATTAAAAGCTTAGGTCTGTATGTCGTATGTTATATATTTAAATAAAGTTTTAAAAAGCTCAGCCAGCTGAGTTAATTCACTAATCACACACCTGCTTCATCTGGGCTCCAAGCTGGAAATCTGTAAACATGACGAGTGTTACATACTGCAGGCAATCGTACTGAAATACAAAGACCATCCTGTGTGAGCAGCAGTTCCACAAGGGCTCATCTGGGTCTGTAAGATTGTTTCAGCTTGCAAATTTGGGTGGCTGGTGTCATCTACAATAAAAGAATTCAAACCGCAACAGAAATGCCTGGAAACGAGAATTTCACAGATCTTATTAATGTTGACCTTAGATGAAAGTTCTGTTTCTAGGGGTAGCAGTATGTCTATGTTTTAGTATGCAGTATCTGTTTTAGTTATGTCTAAGACTGTCGCTAATTGGAAGTACAATTTTCTTTGCTTTTTTGAGAGGTTATTTTTCAAACTCGACAAAGTTTGTCAGCTTCAAGACAAAAACAACCTCCTATAAATTCACACTTAAAAAACAAGAAATCCAGCAAAAAATGATTGCACTTTCTAACGCAGCAGTTAGGAAAACAACACAGCACATCCTGATATTAAATCAGACAACCAAATAGGAATATTAGACCTTCCCTTCCCCCAGTTCAGTGGGACTTCTCAGACACAGCACCTCAAAAAATTAGACTGCTATTCAAGTGGACAAAGATTTCCAAAGCCTTATTTCTCTTAAGTGAAAGGCAGTAACTGCAATGTTGTAATGTTGTAATACTGAATCACATTAGCCCTAGTGGTATCTAGACACATGAAACTGGCTATTTGCTCTGCCTTAGTTTTATGACTGCAGGTCAGTCTACCCAAAAAACTTTCCAGGTGCAAATGTTCAAAAAATGAAAGAATTTAGAATAGAGTCATTATAAACAAAAAATTAAATGAAAATAATATTTTTGGCTTGAAGAATACTTGGAAGCAGATGAGGAACTCTTCATGCATACTCTTCGTCCTTTTTTTGGAAGAAAAACTACTTGCAGAACAAACAATCTAGTGAAAGAACTAAAAAAATTTCCTTGCACCAAACTTAATATTAATTTTCCTCTATTTTGACTCATCAGTAGAGTTACAACTCATGAACATTTTCAAAAGAAACTATTTCAGAAGGTCATTTTTGTGGGCTAGTTGCAATTTTTTTATGAGAATGAGTTCTAAAGTGTAGTTGAAGCTTTGAAAAACTAAAATGAAAAACAAGAGAAAGCTTGTTGGCATTCACCTAGCTTTAGAGCAGTGGCAAATTAAGCAGCCCTGGGAATGTTTAGAACATTACAAAAGAGAAGATCTTAAATATAAGGATATTTGTTACTATAGGATTTCACTTGAAAAATGAAGAGATTTGAACCTTTATTCCTTCATTAGTTATGTGCACGTTGGTTTTCAAATGGATCTGCAGATGAGTGCACCACCAGTAAAAATCCCTGCTGGAGCTGCTATGACAGACAAGTGAGTCTCTTGGAAAGATTCTATTAATTTTGTGCCCCTAGCTGAGTAAGAGGCATTACAAGTGTTAAAGCAGACCAGTCATTAAGATTACAGTTGAGACATGATTAATTATCCGCTCCCTGTCACTTGTGCTAGTCTATCACCTTTCCCTCTGACCTGTTTCTATTCTCATTTCCTCAGTACTCTGTGGACCAGATTCGTATTGGTGACATCAGTGATGCTGAGATTAGAAATTGGCTCCTTGCCTCTATTTTTCCCTTGCCTTCCCTCTAATTTGCCTTTCCCTATGCTTATATTCAAAGACACTTTGCTGCAGCTCCCAGTGCTTTGCAGGTATCCTTGACTACAGCTCAAATTCCAAGTCTCTGGCCAGCTGGAGAAGCTCTGGATATAACCCAGATCAAAAGCAGGTGGCTAATCAGCAAACGAGCAACTTGTTGGCACACAATAGAAGTGACTCAGTCACCACTTGGTCCCCTCTTGTCAGCCTTAAATTTGGAAAAAAAGTAGTTGTGGGTGGTAGATCTCGAAGACAGTGAATTGCTAGTCATGTTGAGCTGCAGCAATTGAAAAAAAACCCACAACAAAACAAAAAACCCCCTATCAACCAAAAAAAAAAACCAAACCACCCCAAAAAACAAGCGCAAAACAACACAAAAAAAATGGCTCTTCTGGAATTGAATTTACCCAAGTCAGCAATTCAGCTACAAGGCAAACCAGCACAGCCCAATACTGCAGCAGATTTGTAATGTGCTTTTTGGAGATGGCACCAAAATAACTTTGTAATGCAAAAATCTATGACTGGATTGATAGCAGAACACCTTTGGGATTAGAATGAAAACTGCTAAGTATCTTAACAAACCTTTAAAAACACTAATTGCATAATAATGTAACTGTAGCATGAGATTTGTACATTTATATATAACCCATCTGGAGTAGGTTTTAGGCACAAATGAAGCCTCTATGTGCACAATGATCTCAGTATGTTTACAAAGCCCTGCTTGTATTTGAAATCAAAGTACATCCTCCTACAAACATTTCCACCTCATGAAGTTACTCAGCAAATTGCTACAAGGATAAGATAAGTCACTATTTATTTTCACTATCTACTCTGGAAAGGCTTGTTTTCTAAAGTACTTTTAGTAAATGAAACCCAGATTTAAAACTGCAAATTTTTATACCTACCTGTCAAAATTCTTGCTGACAGAACGTCTTCAAAATATCCCCTTTCCTCCCAGCACATAATTAATGCAATTTATTGAGCTGCAAGGGGAAATTCACCATGTCGACACAGATTCAACATTTCTACTGGTTAGATCACTGGAAAAAGAGCTGACCTATGTGTGCTGTCCATATCTCTGCCGCTAGTTTATTCTTGTAGTAAATTGCATGCTGTCTTTGTGCTTTCAAAGTGGGGATTATTTAGATGCTTGGCCAAATTACATTTGCAATACAAGAATATTATTCTCTACAGTATAATTGCAGACATAAGGAAACACTGGGGGAGAAAATTCACCACCATGGCATGCTGAGCTAAAAATTCTAC
This sequence comes from Acanthisitta chloris, assembly GCF_000695815.1. Lineage (NCBI taxonomy): Eukaryota > Metazoa > Chordata > Aves > Passeriformes > Acanthisittidae > Acanthisitta > Acanthisitta chloris. The sequence continues at coordinate 13,616 of NW_008659810.1, read as the reverse complement.
CATCGTGTGTCAACATGGCTCCATATGCCAGAAGTACATAAGAAGAAGGCTAGAGTTAGGGATCTGGACAGGAGTATCAGTACAGTTTACTCAGTTTAGCATCCCATGCAATTTAATGCTGCTTTCTTTAATCCAAGGTACAAAAATAAAGACAAACCAGTACTGCTCAGGACAAGAAAAATTTGGTAGCTATATGCAGTATAGTTCCATAATGTTTTGGCAGCAATTTACTTTCTGGTATCTGAGTTCAAAGAATTTCCAAAGAGGGACAAACTCCAAATCACATGTGTACTTTCAGAATCAAAGTAGGAAAGGTTACACCCATGACATTTCAAATCCCATCTACACTAACAGCTTTGCCAATTCTTGAAATTGGTACTTCGATTTTCCAGAGGGTCTCTGTCAAAGCCAGGCTATCAGACACAAACCCCAATATAGCTGCAGACCTTCATTCCTAACTGATCTGTGGTTGTACTGGTCTGTTGTAGGGCATGTGGTGACCAACACAGTCCTTTTCACAACCAATTTTCTACTCACCTGTGCCTGCTAATGGCCAGAATGCTCCTTGAGTAAAATCACACAACAATGTAATCCACCTACGTGTTGAATAACCCTTGCCTGGAAAAGAGCACTTTTGTAATGACTGAAATTTGAGATCTCTGAAGGCAGACTTCCTTACTCCTCAATTCAGCCTCTCCACAACTGCAGCAGCATTAAGGTACTTGTTCCTTAAATTAGTATGACATGGCCTTAACTGTAACATAAAATAATAGTGTACATGAGCCACAGCAGCATGTTAAAAAGGTTACTTGTTTACAATCTCTACATAGTCTACTTCATCCCTGAGATCACCCTCTAAACAACTACAATCACAACTGCTTCCATGTGAAATCGCTTATACAGGAGGTTCCAAAAACACATATCAGAGCACCCAATGCACAGAAATCAGTTCTGAAGTATATACCAGCTACCAGGAAAACCTGTAGCAGCCATGGGGAGGCAAAAGTACTCAGTCAAGTGTGCTTCCACTACCTGCCAGGAACCTCCATTGCATATTGGTTGGCCTGAATTTTTCCCCATCAATTAGTTTTAACTTGGCTTGTTTCTTATTCCCATTATGGCTTTTCTCTTATTCTTACCTTCCGTGTGCTTCCTCTGATCCTCACTGCATTTTCTCTGTTCCTCCCTCAGGTAAATAAAAACCATTTCTCTTCCAGACAGAGCAAGCTTACCAGCTAGGAACACAGATGCTAAAAGGTTTCATGTGCATATGCACATTTAAAGGCAGGTTTAAAAAATAACACCCAAAAACCAAACCAAATCCACAAAACAAACAAAAAAAGCCTCCAAACCAACCAACCAACCGAAAAAGCCAAACCAAAAAACAACCTATCACAGGAATTAGGTATAGAAAAGAGAACGGATATTTAGAAGGAGCAACATTCTTTATTGGGATCCTTCATTCTTCAAAATGGCCAAAATTTTGCTTGTTTCATGGGGGATAATACAGAAGTAATTAATAGATACAGATATATTAATGAGGCTGATAATGGAGCCGCATCTCTAGATTTGTCAGAATAATACACTATCACACCCTGTGGATGTTACTCTCTCTGAGTGCTGACTATATAGCAGTGAGACCCACTGCCTCCAGTGTATTTGTGTTGTTCAACAGCCCATGAGGCTTTGATAACTGGGCTGGAATGACAGCTTGCCGCTATTACTCATGCATATGGTCCAGTTCCTTTATTCCAAAATTCTTCATGTGGTGGCAAACATAGGTTTTCCAGGCTGACTTGCCAGGCAACATGAATAGTTAGAACTCTGTTCAACTAGCCAATCAGTTTTTAAGTGGGCAATTTCTGTTGAACTTTTGGGATGCGTTCGGAATCTAACATGCTGCTAGTGCCTTTAGGGTTAACCTTCCAGTTTGGATCTGCCCTGAATAATGTGTGCCACACCTTTGCTCTCAGGTGCTCTTTGGGAAAGTCCTCCACATAGTGAAACAGACATGGTAGTGCATTCTCTATTTAGATTACTCTTAATACAGCTCTTTCCTAGGTTCTAAAATGCAGCCTGTTCATTATCTTACAGGTGAAAAAAATCCCTAGCTATTGGCCCTGGTCAAAGTAGGCAGCAACTCAGAACAGCAGACTACCTGCTTTATCTTGGTTAAGACAGCAATAATCACTTGCTTCAGCAACCTATACAACCTGAAAAGTTGGTTTTACTTCCTACTGGCACAACGTTGGCTTCTGAGGAAAGAGTTAGAGGAATGTAAGGCAGCAGCAGAATCAAACAGGAGCAACAAAAGCACTAAGGGCTTTTCCACTTGCTGTTCTGGGCCATGACAGAACTAGCAACCTTAGTCCCCTGCAAGCTCTCCCTAACAGGCAGGGCAGTAGCTGACTGTAATGGAAAGGATGAGGGAAGAAGAGCAGAAAGAGGGAAGAGAGACATGACTAATCATTACTTCAAAACAATTTTTCCTTTTGCAAGAACCATTATCACTCCTCCTCCAAAAAGTGATTGTTCTGATCATAAATCCCAATTTATTAACAATAACACCTCCCTTTTCCATTTGCAAACAAAATACCTCAGTTCGTTCACTGTAGTGCAGAATAATGAATGCTTTGCTAGAGACTTCCATGACTATCATACCTGTTTCAGGCCTTACACCACTGTATCTCCAATTAAACTGTTGCTAGCTTGCTGTATTTTGTCATTACATCTCTTACATCTAGGGCTATGTTAGCCTATTTTTTGTAACTGATTATATTTGTTTCCTTGTTCTGGGGGTTCACTTACATAGCAGTTCAGCGCCGGTTTCTAGTTGTCTTTTAAACATGACCTTAGTTACTGGGAGGATGGCTGTCTTACAGCTCTTCTATCTCAGGCTGCTTCCATCTACCCACTCACAAATTTGTTTTCTTCCATGCTAATTATTCTTAATGCATCCAGTCTTACGAGAGGTTCAGAAGTTCAGCAGCAGAATGCAGGTTCTCTGTTTTTTGAAAGGCTTCTAAGCAAGTTTGATACAATCTGTGTTGCTTACCAGTCTGTATTTCACACTTCATAACACACATGAACCTAAACATCAGCATACACCTATACCTAGGTGTAATTTTACATGACACTCTTAGTAGCTTCTGCAAGCACCCGGACTGAGAGCTTCCTTTGCTTGATAATTTGTTCAGTACTGAGAAGACAGATAGCAGTCAGGGGCAAAAGGTGCACAGCCATAGTCCCTAATGTTGTCTTTAGTGCACATTAGAATACGCAGAGGCAATAGAGAGGCAGGGGATTATACCCCTGACATCCTTAGAAAAATCCATTCGTCCTGCTAAATAGGAGATAAATACAAAAGGCCAATAAATAATACAGGAAACAATTTTTGAAAAATTATGAGCATTATGGACAAAAAAATAACAACATATCAATCTCGTTTCATTCCCCCAGGATATTAATATCAGGTGTTTCGTAACTAAGGAGTGTATGTTTACCCAGCTCATCAGCGTCCCTGGAGTGGAATCACTCTGCTTTTAAAACCTTCTATCCAGAGATCATCCAATAAACACATCCCTTCACGTTTAGTGAAATTAGCAAGCGCACTAGAGTTAAATCCCTGTGAGACAAACACTCTCCAGTACAAACCCACAGTAGCCTGAAGGTCTATTTAACTTGATACGTTCATCTTTTAACCTGAGCAAATGAATTCTGAGGTATTAAAACTTGCCCACTCTCTTTCACATACTAGTATGTTAAGTATGTTTCTCCTCACTATCTTGTATTAATACTTCTCAAGTACTCTCAGGTCATTTAAGACTATCACCCTCCTCCAACTATTTCAGATTAAAAACGATGATAACTTCTTCCCCAGATTTCCTCCCCCTGCTGCAGGGATTGACCTGACAGGGTTGGGGTTTTTTTTGCTTTATTTTGTTATTGCTCTTAGCAGGTCATTCTATACAAATTTTATAGTAGAAAAAGTCCTCATTAAAATAATTTCGCAGAAAAGTCATAGGTATTTTTAGTAAGAGGTAAATTGTCAGAAATTAAGAATAGCTGGGTAACTGCATATATTTTATACAGTCTAGAGGAAGTGAAAGGAGGAAAACAATTTGTTTCTTGACAGTTGTTAACAGAAGTATTTGAAAACCACTGACAGCAGCCTGTTACAAAGAACTTAACTCCAGTGAGTACCTTATCAGAGATGGGTTATTTTCACACTGTTCAGAAGCAGTGTCCAATTCTGTTTCTTTAGCTACTAAAAAAAAGGCATTCAAAATCAAGTTTTCAACAGTTTTTCATTAAAATATAGTTCTGATTATTCTCCGTCTTAGGGGGAAAAAACCCACAAACTGTGAGGTTAGATACATTTATGTTTGAGACAGAGGCTTTCAGACTGATAAAGGCTTTTAAAAGTCCTAAAAATCAATCACGTGGACCAGAACACAATGTTTGGAATGTGCTAATGGTCTCTCACATATATTATATTCCACCAGAGCATTAAGGAGTGCATGGAAAGTGATATAGGGCTCTGACTCATAAGCATTGCAGCAAAGTGCTGCAGCAGTTAAAGACATTACTAACACAGTCCATTCTGCCTTCAGCCAGTCAGGACAATGGAATGTCCCAGCCACCATGATGTAAAGTCCCTTCAGCAGACTATTTGTTCTCTTCAAGAAAAGCACAGGGTGACTTTGTCAAGTGGGCAGTAACAGAGTCTCCACATCCCTAGATATTCACAAAGTCCCATGGCAAAAATCACCACGCTATGGTTTTGGCTTAAGAAGCACTGCCATGTCCACACATCAGCTATCACAGGGACACTGGAACAGCACTGTCAAACCTATGTCCAGTAGTTTATCTCCACAAACATTTAAAGACCTAGTACCCCAGTACCAGGAACATGTGCTTTTTTCCTGGTCCTATATAACAGATGGATAATATGGTTTATGGGAGATGAGACCTACCTGTTGCACACTGTCCTATTAAAATACTGCGTTTCAATCTACTAGAATTTGTGTCAGAGCAGTATGGGAGCCTAGTATTTGAGCCTAGTAGAATTTTGAAGAGGCTAGTAATTTCTCATAGGAGGTCTCTAGCAGAAGGGAAGAATAGTCTATGCTCAGCCCCACAATTTCATCTACTGACAGTCTTTTTTCTGCATTTATACCTGTTTCTGAAACTAACAAACACTAGATTTTCTGAGGTATGAAGACAGTATGTAGCTACAGCTCCTTCCAGGAACTTGCTTTGCCAGGGACTATGTCTTAGCTATCTGAGCTGTCTAACTTTTTAAATTTGTTGCACAAGACAAAAGGGACAGTAAGAATCATTATCACTATCCCACTCTAAAGCTGTCGAGCACATGATTGTGAGTTAACTCAAGTCCATGACTTGAGTAGATTAAAACATCATGTATTAAAACAATGCTTCATACGCATTGTTAAGTTTAACATGTACATGTCAATGAACAAGATGTCAAAGGGTGAATAGGCTCTAGTTCTCTGACAGACAGCAGGCAAAGAATACAGGAATGAACAGAAAACTTTCGCATGCTAAGGTAGCAGAATTTACGTGTAATACAATAGGAAACATGTAAAAAGGCTGAACAACTCATTAGGGTTTCTCAAAGGAGCACAGGACTTTTTAACACAGATGTGCTCCTGACTCAGCTAGAATACGTGAATTTAAAAGTATTTAACTGAATTATTAACCCCTTGTATGTTTTCCTGTTTATGGCTGGATGACTCTGAATTCAGCTTTTTTGATGGATTAAATGTTGCCTACACCAATGATCACATTTCTTGTGAGGAGTGAAATTCTCTGCAGCATCTTGAAAACACAGCCCGTAGCAGCATTACTTTGGCAACTCTGGGTTGGCTCATACCATAGAATTACAGAATGGTTTGGGCTGGAAGGAACCTTAAAGATCATCTACTGCCAAAACCCCTCCCATGCTGGAACACTTTCCACTAGACCAGGCTGCTCACAGCCCCATCCAACCTGGCCATAGACACTTCCAGGGATGAGGCATCTCCAATGTTTCTGGGCAACCTATTCCAACACCTCACCACCCTCACAGTCAAGATTTTCTTCCTAATATCTAATCTAAACCACTCTCTTTCAGTTTGACGCTGTTCTCCCCTTGTCCTGTCAATATGTGTCCTTGTAAAAAGTCTCTCCACATCTTTCTTGAAGTCTCCCTTCAGGTACCAGAATGCTACAATTAGCTCAACACAAAGCCTTCTCCTGGCTGAATAATCCCAATTCTATTAGCTTTTCCTTATAGGAGAGCTGATTCACCTCTCTAATCAATTTGGTAGCCCTCCCCAGGACCTGCTCAAGCAGACCCATGTCTTTCCTTCGCTGAGAACCCCAGAGCTGGATGCAGCACTCCAGGTGGGGTCTCATGAGACAAGAGTAAAGGCACACAATTACTTCTCTTGATCTGCTAGCCACATGGCTTTTGATGAAGCACAGGATGCAGTTGGTTTTCTGGGCTGCAAGTGGACACTGCTGGCTCATGTCCAGTCTCACATCCATCAGGCACCCCCAATTTACCTTATGGCCAGAATTAACCTGATTTATCTGAATGCCTCTGTGAAAGTGTGGTCATATGAATTGCTGCGTCAGCAGAACACTGGAAGCGGTGACTGTTGTAAACAGCAGTAGTAGACAGCTGACATCTACTTCCACTGGCATTACTGAACCTAGGGCTGTCTTGTACACCATCCCATGGTGAATGATTTATTTTGGCTTCAAGATCAATTGACTAAAGCTAAACAGAAGCAAATTATTCTTATACCTTAACCAGGCTGTGAACACTAAATTAGAAGAAGCCTGCATATTGATGAGGCCAGTATATTCTAGATGAAACCAGAACTCCCCATCTTAAATCTCATACCCTCCTTATCAAGCAGCCATATTTCACATTCATGCATCTGATTTAGTGAGAACCAAGTATAAATAGAAAATAAAAATAACTCCAGAGTCCCACTTACCTACAACAGTTACCAGTGAGCTCATAACAGAGCATGAACAGAACAACCTTAAGGCTGTATCTTGCCCTTATTCTACAAGTTGAACTGCAGAAGAGATGGCCCCAATTTATCTAGGTATTTGATAGCCTCTAGAGAAACTTACCCATCCTAGGTCTGCTATTTGCCTTTGGTACTTCTGATCAAATTGTGTAACTGAGCAGAAAACAGTCACTCACATGGGCAGATTGTGTTACAGTACACAACAAAACTGCCCTTGTACGATGAAAACATATTTAACAAAATCCTGAAACAATCATCTCTTAACAGACTGTTTCCCTCCACATTTTATGTATCATCATACTCACTGGTTTGATTTTTGGTAAAACACATTTTTGAGATAAGAAGGCTAATGAGAGGTTCCTGGACTTGTTTCAAATGTTCCACTTTTAGGTAGGAAAGGATATGAACATATTCTGCTACTTGACACAAAATAGGTTTTTATTTGCTTGACTTAGAATATACCGGTAAGTTTTATAATTTTATTTAGTTGTTATTGTATTATATGAACAAAGATGCCATGACTGAGAAATTGCAAATACATTCTACTGCTCGAGCTAGAAAAAAAATTATATTGATATAACCTGTGCTTTGCTTGCGGATTCACAACTTTGTAATCTGAAACCCAAGCATACATGAAACAGGCAGCAGTATCCCAAAATAATACTGTGAAAGCAGAAAAAAAATTCTATGTTTTCTCTTCACAAAATGAGAATTAGAGTTGCCTTTTTGTCTGTGGTATTTGATTTTTTCCCAGTTGCCAAGACAAGAATACCCCATCTTTCACACAATGACATTAAGTATGACAGAAAATACATATTTAGGAAGAATGCAAGCCATATTAGAAGCAGTGAGAAATTTTATGCCAAATTCAAGTTTATTTTGATCCCACTGTCTTAATCACGCTTATATCTGGGCAAAACCAAGTCCATATTCCAAGAAATGGAGACAGTGCTCATAAGTGGTTCTCAAACTTTGTGCGAATTGTGAGCAGTAGCTTATATAAATGAGTATTTATCAGGTACTACAATTCCAGCTGTAGTCACTATGCGTAACACTGGCATAAACAGCACTGATGAAGGAAAAATTATTCTGCAAGAAAACGTAATGCAAATGGAAAAAACTTAGGTAACTATAAAAAGAAGGAACAAAGGGCAAAGACACTTGTGAGCAAAAAGAGAGGAACGCAAATCAGATTAGAGGAAAGAAAAGTACACGGAAGAGAAAAGAACAAGTGATGGGAAATTCCACCGATCTGAGGATTCAGGTTTTTGTCATTGTGTCTTTGTGACAACCATGCTCGATATACAGAAATGATAAGATTGCCCTGTAACTGTGATTTATCCAGAATTTTAAGAACAAGACATGCTTTTCAAAGGCCCCCAGTATTCACTGCCTAAACAGATTTCCATTCTAACCCAACAGCATGCTGCAAGCTAGAACATTTATTACATATATGTTACATATAACATTTTTTGAGTAGTGGCTTGGTTTGAGTAGAGTGTTATCAGAAAAAACAAGCACTGTCCTCTATACTTGTTTTTCACTTTGACTGAATTGAATGTTCAGCCTCAAGAAGAGACAACTGATAGGGAACCTCATTAATGTATTCAAGTATGTGACCAGGAAGTGCCAAGATTGCCAGACTCCTCTTCTCACTTGTGAAAACCAATAAAACAAGAGGTAATGGGCAAAAACTGATGCACAGGAAGTTCCGCTGGAATACAAGGAAGAACTTCTTTCCTGTGCAGTCATTGAGCACTGGAACAGAATGCCCAGAGAGGTTGTGGATTCTCCCTCACTGGAGGTATTCAAGAATTGTCCGGATTCAATCTTGTGCCATGTGCTCTAGGATGGCCCTGCTCGAGTGGACAGGTTGTACTAGATGACCTACAGTGGTCTGTTCCAACCTAACTGATGTTGCGATTGACCACAGCCTTCATAATTGTACAGCAAAGAAATTATTTTTCCCAAACTACATGCACAACCACTGTTGCTTATAGGATCAAAATTCTATAGTGGTAGTTTTCCTTACATATTCCTCTCCTGCCCTGCAATTAGCACAATTCCAATGAAGAACACCAGATTTAATCACCATAGATTTTACTTGTCTCTTGTACTCAAAGACTGTTTTAAAACAGGTAAATTCACATTTGCAGTAGCACTATTAACTACAGAAAGAACAACAAAAGGGATTCTCTAAGAACTACAGGCTTCAGTTCAGAATTCTGGATTTGCCCCAATGAATAAAAGTTGTTTCACCACTTCCAGCAGGCAGTTTAACAGGCCAGGAAGAGTCAGAACTAGGAAACAAATTATCTTACCAAAGGCACACAATAAGATAACTGGATGACAGAACCAGGGCAGGCTAGCATGCAGGAAACAATGCTTAGTAACTGAGGACATCTCAGAGTACCAGAGGGGTTCTATTTAATATTCTTTTACTTTTCTTTGGTAATTGTGATGTTTACAAAATCTGCAGCTGACACAAGGCTAGTAAAACTTGGTGAGCAACTTAGAAGGGAGAACTGAAAGTGATGTTGAGAAATTACAGAGAAGCTCAGAAACAATTAAGATAAATCAAGTGTGAAAAACACACACTTTGAAAACTGGGAGTATCTACTTGTGAAGAACAATGGCAGCCTGAAAAAAAACCCAAAACTAAGCAAGGAAGAGATCAATGCCACTGTGCTTCTTCTCTCCTGGAAGATACCACATCAAACCAAACTCCAGAACTTTACAGACTACAAAATAAATAGGAACAGTAACACATTATCACTGCAAGCCAACTGACCTTTCTCACATATACTTTATTCTGGAACATATTGATAAAAAACTCTTTTGGCAAAGGAGACTGTCATTCCTCTCTATTTAGCCCTGAGAAGACCTCAGTTGAATATTATCTTTTCAACATCATATTCACAAACACACCTTGAGATCAGTTTAGAGCAAATGAAGCTACTTTGAGACAGGCTCCTTTAAACCTGTGAAGGCAGACAGATGAACATATATGTCTCCAGAAAAAAAAAAAAAAAAAAGGCTGAGGAGAAAAGCGCATGAGAATCAAGCACATTCATAAAAGTGCTATAACTCAAAACATAAATGTTACTTTTAAATTAAAATGCAATTAAATCTTCCATACGGAAAAGATCTAACCAGCTCTAGTAATTGCTTAGTTGTCAATCATAACAGGCAGAGACACACCCCTCAATGGAGCATGGCACACTCATATCAGTACCTACTGCAGAACAGAGGATGCATGAGGAGTAATCTTCCCTCTAGGATTCACTTCTGAAGAAAAGTACTGCTCCCAATTAACAGACAGGTCCTGAGAAGACCGCTGGAGGCCACCTAGTCCAATCTCCTAGCTCAAGCAGGATCCCCTGGGGTATCAGGATTTCGTCCAGACTGCTTCCAAATATCTCTACGGAAGGAGACTCCACAACCTCGCTGGGCAACCTGTTCCAGTACTCAGTCAAGTTCTTCCTCATGTTCTGATGGAACTTTCTGTGTTACAGTTCTGCCCATTGTCTTGTCCTATTGCTCAGCACCACTGAGAAGAGCCTGGCTCTATCCTTTTGATGTTCACCCTTTAGCTATTTATACATATTGATGAGATCCTCTTTCAGCCTAGTCTTCTCCAGGCTAAGAAGATCCAGTTCCTTCAGCTATTCTCCGTAAGAGAGATGCTCCACTGCCCTCATCACCTTTATCACCTTCTGCTGGACCTGCACCAGGAGCTCCCCTATACTGAGGAGCCCAGAACTGGACAGAGTACTCCAGGTGAGGCCTCACTAGGACTGAGTAGAGGGGCAGGATCACCACCCTTGACCTGCCAGCAATGCTCTTCCTAATGCATGCCAGGATACCATTGGCCTTCTTGGCCCCAAGGGCACACCGCTGGCTCATGGACAGCTTGTTGTCCACCAGGACCCCTTGGTCCTTCTCCACAGAGCTGTTTTCCAGCAGGTCAGCCCTCAGCCTGTTCTGGTGCCTGGGGTTATTCCTCCCCAGGTGCAGGACCCTGCCTTTGCCCTTGCTGAATTTTGGCTGTTCATCTCTGCCCATCCCTCCAGCTTGCTGAGGCCCTTCTGAAGGGCTGCACAGCCCTCTGGGGTATTGGCCACTCCTCCTGGTTTTGTGTCATCAGCAAACTTTCTCAGGAGGCATTCTGTCCCTTCATCGAGTCATTGATGAATAAGTTAAACAATACTTATTGTGCACAACTGACGCTTAGGGGACAGTACTAGTGAAAGGCCTCCAACTATACTCTGTGCCACTGATTACAACCGTATGGGATCTGCTGTTCAGCCAGTTCTCAATTAACCTCATTATCCACTCTTCCAGCCTGCACTTCTTGAGCTTGCCTATGAGGATATCGTATCTCAAAAGCCATGCCATAAGTCCAGGCAGACAACATCTACTGCTCTTCCCTCATCTACCCAGATAGCAGTCTCATCATAGAGGGCAATCAGGCTGATTAAGGATATTTCCCTTTGGTGAATCTATGCCGATGACTCCTGGTGACCTTTGTGTCTTCCACATGTGTAAAGATGGCCGCCAGAATGAGACACTGCATCACTTTGCCAGGGATTGAAGTGAGACTAACTGGCCTATAGTTTCCTGGGTCCTCCTTCTTGCCCTTTTTGAAAACTGGGGTAGTACTTGCTTTCTTCCAGTCCTCAGGCACCTCTCTCCTGACTGCCAAAACCTTTCAAAGATCTGAGATTGGCCTAGCAATAATGCCCACCAGTTCCCTCAGCACTCGTGGGTGCATCTCATCAGGGCCTATGGACCTGTGGAAGGCAAGTTCATTCTTTTATGATTTCCCTGGACACATAAAAAAATTTTTTTCTATTATTTATACCTGAAAAACCTGAACATAAAGTCAACTTCCTGGAGTGTTCCAGCTTGCACCATTTTTCACTGGGCACCTAAGCCAAAGCATCTCAACTTCTGCTTGGAACTGGCTGAGACACAAAAAAGTACTCTTTTCTGCAGTATCTGCGGCAGTGGTTGCAACCTCTGTCAAGAGACTTGGTAGCAAACAAGTAGCATCACAAACTGTTATAGCAGGGGTTTTGATGTGGTAATGCTAAGGTTGCTATAAACACACACAACTTCATGATGGTATTGACCTTCTTTTGGCCTAAGTGTCCTTGCAAGAGTTCCACTGATAGATCACTTTCTAAACAGAATTATATTGGCATCATTCTGCACATAAACAAGCTTTAGTTCCACAACAACGCATCTAACTAGACAAAATACTACAACCTTTTCTTGTCATGGTACCTCAGCCAGTTTGAAAATTTTATGTGCCATTTTACTGCTGTTGGCAGCATCCAGCATATTAACTCAAGTACCTCATCAAAATACAAAAAGCCTTCTGACTGACACTAGCAACATGCATGTTCTTGTAGTCCCAAAATGAAATTGGCTGGTGACACCTTCCCAAAATAATCATTAACTACATATAGGTGCATTTATTCCAAACTTAAGTGAACATTCTTTTCTTCTGCTTGAAAGAGAAACTTTGTGTTTCCTTTTTCTTCTCAGTGTGTTTTCTGCCAAAAAGAATGGCTTGACCTGGTTTAGAATAGTTTGAGCGCTGCTGAGTCCAACAAGCAGTTGAGCTGCCTTGCAAGGAAGCTTCCCCTCTATTATTCAATGTTTGTTTTCTCTTCTGCAGAGAGAAAAGGCAAACGGTCCTCAGATTTACTCTGGGGAATGGAGGATGAAAAACAAGCCACAAACCCAAATGACTGCCTAATGAGAGTTTCAGTAGGGTATTAAGGGGAAAAAAATGGGGGGGGGGGGATTTCTTTATCCCTTTCATTTCCATTATCATAATTTTCCAAGAATGTTAACTACATTCTTTTATCTCTTAGACACCGGTTTGCAGCTCATAGCTAAGGACAAAGCTAAAACCAAAGCTATAAATTACAAATGGATCAAAAGATTTACATAATAACATAGGCTATTTTGTATACACGTATTTGAATGCTTCAATTTCTTTTTATTTCCAAGTAAATGTTTTTCACACATAGCGGTGAACTGAAAACATAGCCTTTTCAATTTTTTATTTTATTGATACTTAGTGCTGTCCAGTTAGCACTAATTCTTACACACTGATCTTTCGGCATTTCGGTAATTACTTTACATAACAAACAAGACCAAGCTAACGTTTAAGCTGGAAAACTACAGAAACAGTAGTAATTACCACTGTATTGCCAGCATTTTAACTCGCTGATTACTGCTCCTATTCGAACAGTAAGAACAGCTCCAAGCTGAACACCACGTAAACAATAGCTGTCACTTAATGACCACAAAGTGCATTTAGTGCTCGCAGCATTGCTTCAGGTCCCTAACTACTCCACCTGGCAACAGCAGAGGAACTTCTCGCTAAACTCGGCCGCCTGAGCATCTGTAGTAGCTATTGATTTTAATACTGAAGTCCTTCTGAACACTTTTGCTCCACAGCACGAAGTGAAATATATAGTAGGAGATATATACTAGCATCAGAATGGTAAATACCTGCCATATGACAAGACAATTAAAGATAACAAGCAC
>NW_008659809.1:70290-70866 GCF_000695815.1 Acanthisitta chloris | reverse complement strand
GTAGTCCTTGAAGCAAAACTTAGAATTGCAGACCAGAACAGTGTTTATACAGGTTATGTGCTTGTTGCTTCATCTGTATCTGTGAGACAGCCAATATGCCTGGTTATCCTCTTTGAAAACAGCATTTTAGCAGGGGGAGAAGTACCTTCAGGGTCTGGCTAGAGTAACATAGCCCAAACATGTCTAGTCGTGGGGATCCCTCAGTGACTTTTCATCTGTGCTCTTTTGTTATCTAAGAACTGACACTGTGATTTGCCATGTGGTCTACCATAGAGAGACACCATGAGGCAGACCCCAAGACTTCTGTGGGGCTGAACCAGCCATCAGAGGATACAATCATTTTTATAAACAAGGACTGCAGCACAGAGCTGATGCTGATTGTGTTGTGCTGGCTCAGCTGGTTTGCAGCTGGCTGAGGATGCTGTCATTCTGTATTTCATCTGTGATAGCCACTTCTATTTCACATCATTCTACCCTGCGAAACTTCACACACTGTGAGTGATGCTTCCACAGCCAGGACTGCACCTAACTCATTTGCCGGAAGGAAAAGTGTCTTCTTTCCTAGCGATGTAGCGA
>NW_008659809.1:59701-70242 GCF_000695815.1 Acanthisitta chloris | reverse complement strand
CTAAGGCTGTGTGTGGAAGGGAGTCATATGTGAAATTATACTTTGCAGCTGCTGCCCACATGTGCTCCTCTCCCTTCCCCAAAACCCACTCCACACCATCTGCATTGCTATACCCTTGAAACTTGCCTTTTCAGGGGGGAGGAACCTCAGAGTTCTGCACCTGTGATATATGATGTGTTTTACTGTAATTATAAATGACAGTGCATTAGAGATCACAGTGTCTAGCTGCTATGCCAGTCTCCATAGACTCCTAAAACTCAGCCTGATTTTTGTTAAGTACTTTCAAATGGGAAAGTAATTTTTGGCAATTTCTTTAAATGTCTTTCGAAGTCTTTCTTGTTCATTACTTAAAACATCCCCAAGAAGTAGGTGTCTATGTTTGATACAGCCCTTACTCCTGGCTGTTTAGACTCAGGGGCTCAGCAAACACTCCTGAAGTTCCCTTGTGCCTAAGGAAATCTAGCAGTGAAACTCTGAAGGTCTGTAATTACAGCAATGGGTATGGAAAAGCAGATTTAGATGCTGTGTCTGGGTAACTCTGTGCTTATTAACATTTCCAAGTGCATACAGTGATTCTCTAAGTAATTGGTAGTGAATTCTGCATGGGAGGAATTGAGGAAGGGGAGATGGACCTGACTGTGGTCCTGACTCCTGACATCCTTTAGCAATTGACTCCCATTGCCCCATGGACTAATTGGAGCATAGTCATGGAAGAAGGATGAGAGGGAAAACAGTTCTGGTAAATGGATAGGAAGAAACATGTTAAATAGTTCCTGTAGAAAAAAACCCAAGTGTTACCATCCTCCTTTCCTGCACTTAAATTCTTCCTCTGTTTTAAATGTCAAGTGTAGCATAGAACACTGATAGTGATACCGAAGTGCGACGCAGGGGCACAAGAAACATCTGTGATATGTATAAGAAAGCTCCATGTTCTATCTGTCACTTGTACCCCCACCAATAAGATGGTACTGGAGACCACAGAAAGTTTTTCCATGTCTGTCAAGACCCTAATGCTCCTGTCTACAGCATCTGACTCTCAAAGAGCTCCTTTTGCTGTTCCATACTTGGAGTATTCTTGCTAGAAAACAGCAGGCATTGTCAGCAGCCAATTTTCAAGGAAATTGGCCATTTAAAACCACATCCTAAGTAGCTGGCTACACATATTAGCCTTCTCTGACCTTTATTGAAACTTTCTGTCTGTCACCTCTTTGTTTCTGTAGTCTTTATCTTTAAATAATCAGCTGTTTTGTTTACTAAATGTTGGTCAGGGGTACTGTATTTCCACTACATTAGCTCTACTCAGGGGAAAGTAATAGCTCTAGATTGAAGCATAAGCCATTTGTTGTTCTATAATGAGGAACACTCTGCTGCATGCTTTCTAACTGATTAGATGAATTATGCTTTATTTGCCTTGAGAAAAAAAACATACTTAAAAGCAATTTTCTGAAGAGGAAATGAGGCAGAGAATGCACAAGGGGGGAAAAAAGGTTCTATCCCCATTAAAGCTTCCTGACCTGCATTTTCACACATTTCTTGACTGAACAATCCTGGTGCTTATTGCTGCAAATCTACCAGGCTAGAAATTAATTGCAGGCTAATTACTTTATGTCAAGAATCTGCCCAATTATATCTCAATTTTGCTACAATGGCAATTCTAAAAGCAGTTACGTCCCTTCCTTCTTTCAAGACTGTATTGCAGGATTTTATCAATGGCAAACACAGTTAGGATAAGCCTTTTCATCAGAAGAAAACTGCAGATATCAGGTGTTTTTTAAAGAGTTATTTTCATCAGGAGTTACAGTGATAGGACAAAGAGTACTGGGTTCAACCTGAAAGAAGGCAAATTTAGGTTAGATATACAGAAAAAATTCTTCCCTGTGAGGGTTCTGAGACACTGGCACAGGTTTCCCAGAGAAGCTGTGGCTGCCACATCCCTGGGAGTGTTCCAGGCCAGGTTGGATGGGGCTTGGAGCAGCCTGGGCTGGTGGAAGATGTCCCTGCCCATGGCAGAGTGGTTGGAACTCAATGATCCTTAAGGTCCCAATGATTCTATAACTTTGGTACCTTCGTGTTCACCTGCATTTATACACCAATGCTCTGTTTAGAAGAGGGATTTGAAACACCTTGTTTTAAAATTATTTCACATACCCAGTGAACACTTCGTTCTTTAAAGAAATTGTTACCACAGTGTTTTGCACCTTGGCATATGTCTTTCTTAGGATAAATTATATTTCCTTTACAGAAGCAATTCATGCATACATTCTCCTCAGTTATGCTAAGCAGTCGCTCCCATTTCTTTATCCAAAAGAATGGAAGTTTTTTACCTTTTTTCTTTTTTAAAAAAATTGAGCTCTCACAACCTTAATCTTTTCCATAGTGCCTCATAGATGAAATCCATTTTGTGAGAATTCTCTGTTTTCTTCTCCATTTTACATGTTCTTATACAGTAATGCAATGAAATGTGCATACTATAATGTAAGTTTTCATCTTTTGCTAATCCTCCTAGAGAAGCCTAATTCCCCAGCACGTATTGATTACCTTTTTTGGCCATAACTTAAGCACTTGAATATTTCTGGGTCAGTCCCTGGCCCCAGTGTGGCAGAGGAAGAGCCATGAGTGCTGTCACTGAAGAATCAGTTTCTTGCAGAAAGGAGCCACAGCAAGTTAGAGACTCCACTGATAACGTGCTGAAGAGCAGCAGTCCAGTTTCACTATGGCTTGCACTGTTGGGACATATTTATCCAGCTCTTTGGAAGGTGGATCCTTCCCAAGAGGGGAGAGCACACATTGTTAGATAACATTACTGAATAAACAAGCAAGCTGCTTTCTCTCCTGCTTGTGTTTCTCAATGAAGTGCCATCCTACATGGTGCCTGTTAGAGTTGGGTTTTTTTTTTTAAGAGATGAGGACTGATAGGTCCAAAAAAGAAAGGATACCTAGGCCTTTGAAAGGCAGTTATAAGACCAAACTCATGCAAGGTCCTTTTTAAAGTAGATCATGGCTTAGGCACTCTACTTTTCATTATTTTATATTTGCTTCACTGAAAATGTCTCCTGAGGAACATGCAAAGTCTTTGGCATTTTGCACTGTTCAGTGCTTCCTTTATTATTCAGCTGTGCTGTGCCTTAGATATGTGTTTTGTCCTTTCTTTGAGATCTTTGTATCTTTGTGGTATGGAAAAATTTATGATTGAAGGATTGGTAGGCAAAAATCTCTCTGAATTATTACATGCTTTAAGGCAAGAGCAGAGTACAGTAAGGGCTACAGATGTCCTTTGGAAAGAGAGGTCAAAGCTTAAGTGGACAGGAATAGGAAAAGAGATGTCCATCTAACATACTCAAATAGAATGTTGGGAGAAATTCTACATGTCCTGTTTTCACAATAAGTGCTTGACAATGTAAAGTGAAAACACGGAGATTAGGTTATTATTATAAATGAGAATTGCATGATTTTAAATTAAGAAATTCTCACCTCTGTTGAGGAGCAGCACAGCCTCTGCCAAAATCACATCCTTTTGAGGTTTAAAAGGAGAGTAGTGGTTATTAGGTTAATTTATTGGTTTGGGCAAGGCAGTAGTGTTGCTCCTGAAATACATTAGGATGCTCAAAAAGACACTGAAATCAGAATACATTATTACTGATTTCCCCTCCATTTCATTAATAATAGATAACTTGAAATCAAATCCTTTCTTTTCAGTATTATTCTGTGACTATTCATGTTTCCTTTCTGAAGTATTGCAGGTGTTTTCCTGCAGCTCCAACAGTACAGGATGCCAGGCCACTCCTGTCCATTGAATATATTCTTTATTGGAAGATGGCTTCTAAAAAGAAATGATAGAACAATCCTTAGGTCTCATGCAGTTACTGGGGATTTATTATACATACTCTGGGTGAGTAAACCAGAATGTAGAGATGCAATTACTGTACCTGCAGACGAAGCATCATCTTGACGTTAAGTACTCCTCGAACTATAGGAAACAGTATAGAATAAACTGCATTTCTTTTCTCTTTAAATCTTTAAAGCACTACCAAGCCTGAAATCTTCAGATTCCATAAAAGAGGCAGCAGGCTTTGATTAAACAGCTGCTCCTGTTATCTGATTTAATCGTGGCGAACTGAATGTTCTTGTGATCCAGAAGGTTTCCAAAGCAGTATGCTGACTTGGGAGCTTGCATTTAGAAATTGCCTTCATCCTCCAGAGAACTGCAGTGAATCATTGGAGGGGGTGAAAAACCACAGCTGTTGAGTGGCACGTGGTAGCAGGCAATACCTAGCAGCAGGCACAGGAACCAAAAGGGATGTTGTCTGCAGTGGGAACATCAGGAGGAGATGGCATGTGGGCAGAATATAGCTCTCCAAACTCAAGCAAGGCTAGCACTGCAGAAATACTACTCTTCTTTTTATATGCCATGACTGAAAGAGAGAAAGGGCTGATTCATTCTTTCTCTGCTTTTACATTATTTCTGCCAAAGTAAAACAAATAGAAAATAACTCTCAGTTCACGGCATTTTACACTCTCTTTGCTATAGAACAAACAAATGGTACAGAGTGGAGGAAACACCCCAAAACCACAGATCCACTGAGAACTCAGCTGGTCCATCCCTACCTGCCTTTCCTTGCAATGCTTATCTAGACAGTTCTTAAGTGCATCCAAAGGATGCACCCTTTGCATCTCCCAGAATTAGTCATTCCTGTCAGTGGACTAGTTACCTTGGAAGTGTGATTATCCTTTGAAATCTAGAATATACCCCTTCAGATCCCACAGCCTTTCCATTTATTCTTTCTACCTTTCATGTTGTCACTCTGGTGTGTATGTCCCAAAAAAAAAACCAGAAAGGAGGCTCCTATTCTTTCAGGTGAAGTTGTTCAAATATAATAATGCTGGGCAGCAATACAAAACCCTCAGAACAGATGCTTCTAAAACATCAGGTGATTTTCTCAAACCTTTCTCCAGCAACCTCACAGTGTTTTGAAATTCAGGCTTCATCTTCTTTTCCTGTGAGATTTGCCAAATAAAAGGTTCCCATGTGGCACTTGCTGTAACCAGCTGCTTTCATGGGCAGGCAGCAGAGCACCCCAACCTCCTGTGACTCTGAGCTAAGTGACTCTGAGCTACTCACAGAGTCAAAATGGGAACTGAGGAAATTTGTTTTCACATAGGCACCTTTAGGTGATGGTAGTACTGGTTTCCTTTTCCTTTCAGAAGGTTTGTGCACTTATCTTGCTGTTCAGGGTACCTGCTATCTCAGAATTCAGGCAAAGCAGAGTGCCAACTGCTGATTTTGGACAAGTCCTTCGACAGAACAATATATGGAAATGTTTTTAGTGAGCAGATGCAGACTCTTGTCATTCTGCAGAAGGCTGGGCAGAAACTTGGATTGGAAAGAGCTATAGATCTAACTCATAAAGCACTGAAAGACAGCTTGAGAGGCCAACTAACTGCACTGTTCAGTTATGCAGAATTGCTGGTGGCAGCCAACAGCTTCAGCAGTGTGGGTTATGGAGATGCACCATCTCTCCATCCCAAAGGCAGTTCTCCACAGGACTCATCTGACATGAATAAAAACTGACAAGGGACAGCAAAGGAAGAGGAGGAGCAAGATTGTGCCTTGTTGCCCTCCTCTCCTTAAGCCTTCTGTAGAACCATCAAGAAAGTTGCTTGATTCTAATGTTGCTTTCCCACTCCATACTCTGCCTTCCTGCACTTTAGCTCCTGTTATGGTCCTACAGGCAGCCCATGAGGTCAAACAGCAAGTGTGTGCAGGTGTGGAGACAGTGGAATCTCAGTGGTTGTCCAAGGAAATGAATCGTGCAGAGAAGATTCATTAATCTCTTCAGAGCAATGAATTACCTTATCATAGAATGTTAAGGGGTTGGAATCGACCTCAAAGCTGATCTAAGTCCCAACCTCCTCTCCATGGGCAGGGACACCTCCCACCAGAGCAGGTTGCCCAAGGCTCATCCAACCTGGCTGTGAACACTGCCAGGGTTGGGGCAGCCACAGCTTCTCTGAGCAACCTGGGCCAGTGTCTCACCACCCTCACAGGAAAAAATTTCTTCTTAATATCTAACCTAAATTTCCCCTCTTTCCATTTACACCCATTGCTCCTTGTCCTATCAGTATAGTTCCTAACAAAGAGTCCCTCTCTGGCTTCCTTGTGGGCCCCTACCTTCTATATTTTTGTTCTGTTTCCCCTGTGAATTTTTTCCCATGTGAGGGAACAAGTGAATTGACTATTTTATCATCTCACCTTTGTCCTCCCTGAAAGGCATTCTCTTTTGTGCTAGTTTCATGGATTGATGCAATCAGACTGGCTACTAATCAAATCGATCTCAGTAGCCTAATTCTGTACCTGATCTCTCTCTGTTTGTGCTTCAAGGTCTTTGACAGGGTCCGAGAAGATTGCCCTAATTTCCACGAGAAGATTAAGCCTATTAATGCTGAACTCACTCAGCCCAAGCTGGCCATCAGTGCTGAAGATGAGGAGGAGCTTCTGACCCGGGTCAATGTTGTCTTCCACTGTGCAGCAACAGTTCGTTTTGATGAACCCCTAAAGTATGTCCTGCTTTCTGTGTTTCCTAAGCATGATTCAGAACACACAATAGCCCCTAACACACTGTTCAGAGCATCTCTTGGATATCTGCAGTGGTAGTTCTCCACTTACATGTTCATGCTACGTGTGGTTCTGTACTGAACGTGCAGGGCAAATGCTCTGAACATGTTGTGTGTATATGCACATCAAAAGTGAAGGATCTTGGCAGATTTCCATGGACACAGAAAGAAGTACTGCAAGCTTGGGTTGTAGTACAGTAAGGGAGTTAAGTATGACCTAAAATTGGGGTGGGGAAAAGTGTGTTTAAGGTCAAGAGGGAGATGTTTTGGCAGAGATGGAGACAGCTTGAGGTGAAACTATGTTGTGTGTCTCTAAATCTAGTGTTAATGGCCTTTCTTTGTCACTGAGTAACTGAAGAGGGAAAAGACATTTGGTTTGAGAAAAGAGCCTATCACAAGCTTTAAAAAACTCAACAGTCAGTGTAATTAACTGTTTACAATAAGTGCTCAGTTCCCAAAGGAGCTCCCTTGGGAGCCCTGTCCAAGCAGGCTTTCCATTAAGCAAAAAACCAGCAGAAATAAGCCACTAAACCAAGATTAGATGTGTTAAGTGCTTCTATGCACATTGTACAGGTCAACAAACTGAGGTGGATGATCTGGATTGCCAGATCCTCATAGTTGTTTTGGAAAACACTAAGGCTGTGACAGCAGAAAACACAGTTATTAATGTCAGTCTTCATTTTCTCCTGGATAGGTTAAATAGATATCCACTATGTCCACCATAAATGTTTGGTTTTTAGAACAACTAATGAGAGAAATAGCAAAAAGGAGGCAGCTCTTGATGTATCTTGAGCCATGTGTAGAATGTGGCACAAGATGCAAGTAGCAAAGTGCTACACTAATAGCCATAAGTGTTCTTAAATCAATGCACAAATGAACAGACTTCAAGAATATGTCTCAGTGGCATATAACATCAAAGGGAAATGATGTTTTTAACAGGGAGGATGGCTAGAAAGAAGTTAAAAGAAAAAGCTTAAATGGTCATCAGCTTGCAGGCAGTGTAGAAACTATTTAAAGACTGATTGCATGTGATCTGTCAAAATCTCTCTAACAGAACTAGGAAAATCCAGTATAATTAAACAGCAAAATATGAGAAGTTCTTCAAATCATATTATTCCTGCCTCAATAATAAAATAGATGGGTAGAAGTTCTCGCAAGTTAAATGTGAAAGCACAATATTGGTGCTCAAATAAGAATTTTGAGCAGCAACTTGATAATGACACAAAATAATAAAACTAGTTTTCAAACACAGCAGAAGTTAAAAGATTACAACAGAATATGTGAAGCTGAGAGATAAGGGAGGGGCAAAAGCAGTGATTTCAAGATGCTAGAAAAGCAGCAATCAAGAAACTAAATGAATTGTTGGCTTCGACAGTATTTAGGGTATTCTCCAGATGGAACCCTTGAGGGCAGAAATCTGAGAAACTGTGTTATATTGAAATATTAGTAGATGCTGTTTTAATATAAGCAGAAAAAATAAAGAGTAACAAATCACCAAGGTTAGGTGATAATCCCTTAGAAGGCTGAAGGAATTCTGAGCATTTCAGCAGAAGTCCATGCTGGGCACATGGTATGAGCACAGTTTTTTTCCCCCCTCAGTAGAAATATTCTCTCTGCTAGAAGGGCTGGAGGAAATAGAAACCTATAGAAAATGATATTCTTTAATAGCAGCATGTAAAAAGAAAAGTATCCCTGGCTTTAGATACTGTGATCCAAATATTAATCATACTCTTGTTTTCATTCCTATGGACTATCTATAATTTCTCGTCAACGTAATTAACTTTTTCAGTGTACACTGTGCTTGATAGCATTATTCATGATCTTCTACATGTTGCTGAAAGCTTCTACTGCTAGGCTGAACAGTTTGCATATTCCTTAGCCTTTTCCCTTCTGGACAGGGAAAACTTTCTTCCAGTATAAAGTATGCAACAGAGTTGTATGTTATTTGCTGAGATCCGTTGCAGATAGTCTCTAGGACAGCTTCTAGCTATGCTGAGTGCTTGAAGGTCAACCTTGCCAATGAAGGCACCTTTTTTAAAAATGCTGATCAGTTCTCCATTGCTTGGGGATTTAAGCTCTTATCTCTAATTGTGTCTTCTTTCAGTGTGAATGGCTTCAAACTGAAAGAGGGTGGGTTTGGATTAAATACTAGGAAGAGATGCTTCATTGTGAGGGTGGTGAGACACTGGCATGGGTTGCCCAGGGAAGCTGTGGATGTCTCAACCCTGGTAGTGATCATGACCAAGCCAGATGGGGCTCTGAGAAACCTGGTCTGGTGGGAAGTGTCCCTGCCCATGGCTGAGGGTTGGAACTAGATGATCTTTAAGGTCACTTCCAACACAGGTCATTCTATTATTCTATGAATCTGATTTTCTGGGCCTAAGAACCCTTTGCTGCTTACTGAAACCATGTGTTTATCTGGTTTAGCAGTGGTCCCTTAAGGAGAATGTTGAATGGTTCCCATAGGAATCACAATGGCTCAGTGGCCTTGTGTGCTGGAAACAGGTGTTCCAGGAGGGGGTGACAGATATGTCAGATTTAGAGATGTTAGTGAAGTGTTACTCCTAACCCTTCAAACTGAGTAGAAATATTTGAGACGCATTGTGTGTCCAGAAAAACAGATCCAGCTGCATCGCTTTGAAAGCTGGTTTAGACTTGCGTTTCAGTGACTCCTTCTGCTCTGCTCTGTCCCCTTCTCTCCCCTCACTTCCCTTTCCATTACCAAGTTTGGATAAGGCTCTGTTTCCATATATTCTTTCCAATGAAATGCATTTTGTCTCCTTTCCCTGCCCTTTTTAGACGTGCCCTGCAACTGAATGCCATGGGCACGCAGCGGCTCCTCGAGCTGGCGCGACAGATGCAGAACCTCGAGGCCTTCATCCACATCTCCACTGCCTTCGCAAACTGCGTCCGCAAATGCATCGAGGAGATCATCTACCCACCTCCAGCTGAACCCAAGAAGCTCTTTGATTTAGTAGAGTAAGTAGGAACTGCAGCATCCCTTTCCAAGTTGATTTTGCTTCATTCTATAGAAGAATCGCGAATTGTTCACCAAACCTTTCCGGTGGCATTTTTGTTCATAGTTGCTTATACTGCTGTTTGTGGGGTTTTAATAACTCTGATTTTGTGAGAGCTCAGCATTAAGCTCTGCAGGAGTGTCTTTGTCACCAGGAATGGAGTTGCTGCTTTTTGTAACACTCAGCTCTATTGCTGTCTTAGTAAGAACTAAGTTTTTTACGTATACTTTATATTAATTTTGATACCTCTTCAGCTTCCCAACGTTGTTTCCAGTTCTTTCAAAAATACTGTGGTATTCAACTGGAGTTATATGGGGATGAGACACAAATAGGCTTTTTTAGAGGGTTCAGTGTGAGAATTACAGAATCTTTCAGGTTGGAAATGGCATCTGAGGTCATTGAATCCAACCTTTGGCTGCTCATCACCTTGTCAGCTAGACCAGAGCACTAAGTGCCATGTCCAGTCAGTTCTCAAACACCTCCAGGGATGGTGACTCCACCACCTCCCTGATCAACACATTTCAATGTTTAATAGCACTTTCCATGAAGAAATTCCTCTGGATGTTCAACCTGAATCTCCCCTGGGGCTGCCTGAGGTTATGTCCACTCATCCTTTCCATGAAGAAATTCCTCTGGATGTTCTACCTGAATCTCCCCTGGGGCTGCTCGAGGTTATGTCCACTCATCCTGGACTGGTATCAGGACTTTGAGGGAACAAAAAAAAAAAAGCTTATTTAACTGAATTTGCCAAAAAGAAGACTAATTAGAAAGAATAACAAAATCTGATGATAAAGCCCCCAGGAAACTTTCCCCTTTGAAGAATTTTTTTACAGCTGTTAATTTGTTTTCATTAATTTTCAAGTGGTATTCCACTTGGGTGATATAAGCAACTGATCTGTGAACCAGTAACCT
>NW_008659809.1:51226-59662 GCF_000695815.1 Acanthisitta chloris | reverse complement strand
GAAAGAGGAGATGAGATTAATTAATGCCCTCTGGGAGAACCATTGATTTTTTATTTAAAAGAAATAAAAATATTTGTCTAAAGAAATAATTTCACTAAGTGCTACTCAGAAAATGTAGAATAAACCAGTATTTTCTGTTTGAATTTCTCTAGTAGCACATACTTTTGGATATGTTTACTTCCAGCTAGTAGTCATCTATCATTTATAATTTATTAAGCAAGTGGACCGTGATAAAAACATCAGAAATGCCCTAGTGCACTAGAGCAAGGGACTGCCTGGCCCAATATCTTGCCCTCAAGAGTGCCACTGGGAGATGATATTTAGGGGAAGTAAACCAGTCTGGATACTTCTTGCAATCCTCTTGTAGCCTCACATAAAACAGCTGTTTGAGGGATGTTACGTCCTGTTCTTCCCTGATCTGTTTTGAAATTCACCTAAATAGGTTCAAACTGAAGGAAAGTCTAGGTTGGATGTGAGAAAAAAGTTTTTTCCTGTGAGGGTGGTGAGACACTGGCACAGTTGCCCAGGGAGGCTGTGGCTGCCCCAACCCTGGCAGTGTTCACAGCCAGGTTGGATGAGCCTTGAGCAACCTGCTCTGGTGGGAGGTGTCCCTGCCCAGGGCAGGGGTTGGGGCTGGATGATCTGTAAGGTCCATTCCAACCCCTAAATTCTATGATTCTATGGTTCTGTGATTCATTTGGTTAACCCCTATTGAACTTTCTGGTGCTCTGGCTCTGCAACACGCTGTGGCAGCAGGTCCCAGAAGTTTGTTAACTAACTGCTGTGTAAAGACAAGCTTTCTTTTCCCTGTTCCAGACTGTCATGCCAGTAGTTTTGTCACATGTCCCAATGTTGTAGCATTGCAGGATCTGCAGCATTTGCCCTGTTCACTGCCTCTGCAGTTCTGTAGCTCTGTGTTGCATTCAGGCTCAACCTTCTCTTCTGCAGAGTCTCAGCCTTTTCCTACCTCCTTATATACTGATGGATCTGTCTTCATGTTGATTTTAGTTGTCCTTCCCCTCTGGTGCAGGGGACAGACAGAACTACATGCAGTACACAAAGTATGGGCACTCAAAGGTTTATTTAAACAGCTTCAAAATTACAGCACTGGTCTTGTTCTTGGACCAGTTGATGTCCAGCATTTCATTGATTGTTTTTTTGGTCTGCTGCTACTCACTGAGATGAAGGTTTCATAGAACTGTCAATGTGATTTGAGCTGAGCTACAATTGCCAGTTCTGAGCTCAGCAACCTCTAAGAGCAGTTTTCATAGGCTGCTTTTCCCTCAATGCACTACCATACCTCTATTTACAGTGAAGCAAATCTATCACCTTTTTGCCCACTGACTCAGTTTGACAATGTCCTTTGGAGTTCATCACTGTCAAGATTACATTTCACTGCCCCAAAAAGCTTACCATCACTTGCAAGTTTGGAAATAATTAGTGTTGATGGCTCAGAAAAAACAAGACTCCAGCACAGGTTTGATTGCCAATAGAAATGTGCACAAGGGCCTGGCTACCTCAGAGGTTGCTACTTCAGCTGCTTCATATAAAACACTAAGAATTTGTTTATCATAGCTTGCACATGCATCAGAGAGGATGATATTTGAAATAAAGGTTGGATGACAGAGGATGTTCTTTCAGATGTGTTCTTTGTTACGCATTTTTTTTCATAGCCACGTATGTTCTTTCAGATGTGTTCTTTGTTACAGATTTTTTTTCATAGCCACAAAATTACAGACAGAGTTTCTTGCTTTTTTATTAGATTTTAAACTTTTTTTGCTGTTTTTCCTACATCCTCTACTCCAGAAACTCACCACCTTCTGGTACTCTCAGTGAGACACACATCACAGCACACCCTCAGCTAGGGTGGCATCTGCTTCTTTAAGTGTTTGCTCCCAGCTAAGAAATCAGTTGGACCTTGTTGGAAATCACAGTCTCCAGGGTCATTGGTTTGGCAGGTGACTGCAAATCAAAGGCAGTGTTTGAAGGAGGTGTGTGAGGTTGTAGAGTGTGTGAAGGAGCAGGATGGGGAAAGTCCTGGGTTGACATGGCAGAATGGGATAGAGAAAAGTGAGAGGCTCTGAAAGGCAGAGGATTACTTGGAGGAAGAGAGGGAAGATGAAGCAGGATTGCAAGAAGACAGGAGAGATGCACCTTTTGTTATTCATCCTGTAAGTGAAAGAAATAATGTGTGGATGTCTGGGTACAGAAGGTTTCAGAGAAAGGAGATTAACAGAATGTTACCTTCCAAAGAGGAGAGGGAAGGAGGAAGGGAAAAAAAGCAGAAAAGAAAATATAAATTGCCTTCAAAACAAAGGAAGAAATGCAGGTCATATTTTGCATCAGTCTGCTGTGGAAGATTCCCTTCACATACAATCCTTGACTTAAAGTGCTCTTCTGCAAGTGCATTAAAGGGGATAATCATACAACTGTATGCAATAACAGATCCATTTAATGATGCTTTTGGCCATGCTTTTGATACATGCTTATGATTCTTTATTCACTTGAAATCCCAAGTAGGACTCCCAGCTCTATTTTTTTTTCTGTTCTTATCCCTCAATATATCTTGGGGTTTCAGTGTTTTGATATTTAACCTGCAAGTAAAGCCTTAGTCTTAAGCTGCATAAACCAAAAGTCACACTTCTAAGTGCAGCCAGGCCAATAGAGGAAACATATAATCTGCTGCATCAAGCATGGTTTGCCTTAATCTAAAGCTGAAGGAAATCAGCTTTGAAGGGTGTGCTGAGGTAAGGAACACAGTGCACAGTGAATTGTTGGCTGAAGCAGAACTGGTTTTGTTACTGCAGAAAATATAGATCCATCATCCTTTACAAGAAAGAGAACATCTTATTAATGCAAAGCGATTAGCACAGACAGTTATGATTTCCTGTGGCAGAGTAATTCGGTGTATATATGTGGTGAAAGGAGAAGTTGCTAATGGTTTCATTTGCATCTCCTGTTTCTACAGGGCAATTGAAGCAGTGGGCAAAAGCACTAGCTTTGTGAGTTAGCATTTCAAAATCTTCAAAGTAGGTCAGTGAGGAGTAGGAGCAGTTTGCCTCACTGAACTGTCAGTTCAGCTCCTGTGATGGTAATGCTGGTAGATCAAATCACCTGGTAGGATGGTACCCTTGAGACAGGCAAGAGCATGGTTCTCTTGATGACCACTTAAAGTAATGCAGAGACCTGTCTGGAAGGATGAGGGCAAGGGGAGATTGCTTTTTCTTGTACTTCTGCACCTGTGTTTTCTTTGTGAGAATGCAAACCTGTAAGTCCATATTATTAAAAGAAAAGAGAGAAAAAGGGAAGGGAAAAAAAGGCTTGCATGCAGCTTAGTCTGAGCTCCCAAATGAACCTGGTCTTCCTTCAGGCCCTGCAGAAGTAGACATCTCCTTTGGTAGGCTGGTAATTAGTTACTCAACAGATTCAAACAATGGCAGTTTAGCTGAGACCCTGAGGTTCAATGACTGCCTAAACAGGCTTTGCAAATAAAGCCAATGTTGTGTGCTGCTTATAGCCACAGTGTAGCTCAGCTTCACGTTGGGGAAGTTCATGGGGAGAGTCAGATGAGATGTTAGGAAAAACATTTTTCCCTGTTAGGGTGTTCAAGCACTGGAATATTGCCCAGGGAGGTGGTGGAGTCACCATCACTGGAAGTGTTTAAGAGGCATCTGGATCTGATGCTGGAGGATCTAGTTTAGGGGTTGCAGCAGTGACAGGTTGATGGTTGGATGTGATCTCCTCCAACCCTGATCATTCTATTATTCTGTGTTTCATGGTTAAATACTTTTTCTGCCTTATTTCTGAGGCATGGGACCAGTCTTGCATAGGAGACTATTTGTTCCTCCATAAGCCTTTTTTTTTTATTTTAAAAAAAATAATGTATATACTAAAAACTGTCAGATTCTTGTTGACTCATCCCAAAACTGAGAGATTCACTGAATTCAACCCTCCCCTGCAAACTGCTCTGCAGTGTCAGTGAATCAGTGTTTTCCCACACAAGTTTTCCTGTGATGTTTCCCTTCGTGCCTCATGAGAGCCATCTGAAAAGCAATGTGCCACCTGAGCCACCAGTGGTTTGCAGGGTTAAGTTGTTGTGATCGAGGAATTCCTCAGGTGTGACAGTCTGCACTCTATTCCTCTCCCACTGACCTCTGCCTGTTTGTGGAATTGAAGATAAGGAGGGGTGAAGTGAGGACCTGCAGGAAACACTATCCTTGCAATGCCCCTGGGAAGAGCACACCCATCCAGGCTGAACTGTAAATCCGTTGACTTAATTACAAATTGGATTATAGGAGCTAATCTTTGATTCTGTGGTGTAGCACCAGACTGCTGAAAGCCTGTCAGGGATTGGCAGCAGTGTGTGAGGGCTCTGGAAGCACAGCCAGTTCCTGTCCTTTAGACCTAGATGCTGGCAGGACCTGTGAAGCCCTGATGGTTTGCCAAGGAAGAGTCTTTGAGCTTTAGGCCTTTGCTGCAGTGCTGTGCTGGTTAGGGCTGCTTTTCACAAGGTATATGCATAGCTGCTTCTGATGGGTTAGATACTTGAATACCTTCAAAAAATGCTTGGTGGGGTTCTTTTGGTTTGTTTGGTAGATTTTTTTAAGCACTAATAGTTGTGGAAAACTGTAAGAAGGATCATCTAACCCTGTGAATAGCACTGCTGGAATAATACCCCTGCAGTATGCTGTTCTAGCTTTTGAGACCTTTGTAATGCTACATGACTTGGTAACTCAAGGTTACCCAGAATCTCCTGAAGTGTACTCAGGAGTATATAGAGGCTGTGATGGCTAAGGATTAGCACTGCCTAGTGACAGTGCTGGGCTGGAGAGCTCCATCAGGCTGTAAATCATGGCTAGAGTTACATTACCAATTGCAGTGAAGCACAAAGCATGCAAGAGATTTCTCTAACATGAGATTGTATAGGTAGCTGAATTGGAGCTGGACATGGTAGCATGAAGCTCACAAGGGTTTATTTTGCACCTTGAAGACAAAAGGAGCCTTTCTGCCACAGAGCTGTCCTAAATCCAAACCTCAAATGGCTTTAACTTGCTTATTCTCTGTTTCAGGTGAGGATTGCTGTGTCACTAGTCTTTTTTGCCCAAGTCTTTTCTTTCCCTGCATGGTGAATAATGATGTTCTCTTTTTTTTCTGTAGGTGGTTGGATGAATCTATCATTCAAGACATCACACCTAAGTTGCTTGGGGAATGGCCCAACACTTACACCTACACCAAAGCCTTGTCAGAATACGTGATTCAGGAGGAGAAAGGAAACCTGAACGTTGCTATCGTCAGGCCATCCATCGTGGGAGCTAGCTGGCATGAGCCTTTCCCAGTAAGCATGAATACACAGCACTTCCCTACTGAGAGCTCTTGGATACAGCTGCAGTGCTGTCAGGAGTCTCTCCCTACTTGTAGCAGTGTCTGCTTGAGAAACAGCTACTCCAGTTCATGGGAAAATGTGTGGAAGAGGTGGAGAACCTGTGGTGGAGTAGCACAGCAAGCATTCTTCAGCATCTTCAGGAAGAACTCGTTTCCAACTGAAAAGAACACATTTAACAATGATAACAAGAGCTGGCATAGTAATGGTGCAAAATGTTGCACTTGCAACTGATTGGCCATTCAGAGACACAGGGGAGTTTGTGTACTCAAAACATGAGATCTGAGGGTTGGTTGTCTTGATACACTCTGGCTCAAGTATTTCCATGGCCTACTCAGCCTATTAATGAGGTCCTGATGAGCACCTAGACTTCCTATGGTCCTTGAAAGGATTGGGTAATGTGATATGCAGTTAACTAATGACTCTGGTGTATGTTGGTAGCCATTGAATTCTCTCAATTCACAGTTGTATGGGCCTGTTGCAGATAAAGATGCCAGGCACACAGTAACTAAATGCAGCTGTACTTTTGGAATGAAAGAATTCATTAAGTATACTGGTAGGAATAATGTGCCCCGACATTGGCAGCTAAATTGGAAAGGTGACATAAAGTCACCTTTAGTTTTCATGCAGCCTGAAGCATGCCAGAGATGGCTGAGATACAGCCAAGGCTCTGGGCCAAGCTCCCCATGTTGGAAAGTCAGAGGGAACTCTGTTAGGTGTCATAACCTGTTCCAGGTCAAACAGCTCAGCACTGCTTTTAGCTCCAGCTCCCACAAGTGGCAGTTTCCCTAACCTGAAGTAGGATGGGATTCAAAACTGGAGTGGTACAAAGTTTTTTCTTCCTTGCCTTAGAAATTAGCTGAAGTAACCAAATCACTCTTGGTGGCATCTGCATGTCATGTGTTGGAGGGCAAATAACACACTGACTGTTTTCAGCAAGTGTGACAGCACCAAACACTGTAGTGTTTGAAGCCAGATTTTATTCCTGTAGCCAAGGAATAGGAAAGATTTGGTTTCTGAGTGCAAACTTAGATTCTGTTATTGATGGGTAAATTGCAGACAGAATGAGGTTCCATACATTGTATCCCCTGTTTAAAATCAGGTACTTGGTGATGGTTAACTTCCTGGCAGCTGTCCCAGACTTAACTGCTGTCTCCTTGGTTCTTTGTCTACACCACACCATTATAGCACTGTCACCATTTCAAAGCCTGTGTAAGCAACAGCACTGACAGAAACACTAATCATTCTTCTCTTTTGCAGGGCTGGATTGACAACTTCCACGGGACAAGTGGAATATTTATTGCGGTAGGTCTGGTTATTATTTAAGTTCCCCTTAAAGTAGTGTTTGAGTTACTTAAATAGCAACTCTAAAGTTCCTCTCCAGTCCCACCTAGAAATTGTACACAAAAATGGATCCCAGCAATTTTCTGAATCTGGTAGAAAGATGTCACATACTTGCCATACATCTCTATGCCTGCAGGACCCAGAAGATGATCTGTTTGTGCTGAGCTCAAAAGAGGACGTTGAAAGAGTATTCATGCTGTTGGTACCCTAAATGTGAATTGCAGTTTCTAAAAACTCTGAAAAAAACTGAGGTTTTGGACACATTTGGCCAAATTTTCAAAGAAAAGGCAAAAGATTCATCCCTGAAAGTAGAGTTATTCACGGATGTCAAACCTTGAATTTTTTAACACAACTATTTTCCAAGCCAGGTTACCATATCATCAATGCAAGGCAGCAATATTTACCCTTCCATCTGTCTCTGTATGTATTGTTTCCAAATTCACTACTATAATTTGTTACCCCTGCACAATAAAAAAGCCTCTGTGTGCCACCTGACATTGCTTTGTACACAATTTCTCCCTGTGCAGACTACACCTAAATAATGTGTGTAACTCTTGGTTCAGACTCTGCCAGTCACATGGATAATTTACTATATTCTTGCTTAACAGTGGTGTAAATAATTACTGTACAAAATGGTGAGGAACAAACCCATAAGATAAGTAGTGAATGACTTGATAAAATATTCCTTGTAAAGTGAAAATAATCATTACAATTTAATATGTGTAAATAGTAACATTGCATACCCTTTCTCCTGCCTTATAATTACTTTTTTCTGAACTAAAATCACTGCCTTAAGTCTATTTGTCAATACATAATGCTGTATAGCTATGGACAGGTATTTTTGTTCATGTCTGATTTGTCCAACTTGATTACTTTGTCAGAAGTGTATTGTAATCAGCCTGATGCAGTGTATAAAAGGATTAGTAGTCTGCAATCACAGGAGAGCAGAATAAAATCCAAATATCATCTCATTATAAAACTCATTTATACCTGAAATAGAGCATAAATAGAAACTGCTACAGTTGCTGCTGGAATCCACAGGTCTGGTGAGATCAGTGTGTTCCTGGTGGTGGTGGATGAACCTGCTCTGGTGGGAGGTGTCCCTGCCCAGGGCAGGGGTTGGGACTAGATGATCTGTAAGGTCCATCCAACCCCTAAAATTCTATAATTCTATGACCTCCCAGCTAATGCTTTTATCTCCAGTTACACATTTCAAAGACATTCAGCAGTCCCAAACACATCACTTGGGTTCACAAATTGTTATTGGCTTCTATTCATGTCACTTCCTTAAAATAAAAAAATCTACTTGTCTTTTATTCATTGCTGATCACTCATAAAACTTGTACTGCTCTACTCCCAGCATCTTGTGCTGTTCCCTGAGTTCTTTTATGATGACTCAATCACAATCAAGAAAGGTTTCACAGTTAGCAGATCCACTCCTCAAATTGTCACATGGCAAGTTCTAACTTTTGTAATGCTGTTATTACTTTTGAGCATTAAAGAAGTCTGTCACAAAAAAATTATCCAGAATTGTTTTGCAAGAAAGATGTTCTACAAAAAGTTCCATTGCAGTGAATTGCCAGAGTAAAAAACCACAGCAGCTGGCTGCTAGCTGTCATACCTGCCACTGCATTTATGAAACACAGGCCAAATTCATGTGCTTTAAACCATATTAAAACTAGCTGACAAAATCTTTTGTCATTTAAAAAGCC
>NW_008659809.1:30192-51129 GCF_000695815.1 Acanthisitta chloris | reverse complement strand
TGAAAACCACCTAATGGTTAAGTATTTAGAAACTTTGCCCATTTATCAATCTTTTTTACTACACTTTAAGAACTTTTTTACTACACTTTAAGAACTTATGCAAGAGCTTAGGAGGAAGTTGTTTGCTGTGAAGGTGTTGAGGCACAGGCTGCACAGAGAAGCTGTGGCTGCCCCAGTGTTCCTGGCCAGGTTGGATGGGGCTTTGAGCAACTTGGTCTAGTGGAAGATGTCCCTGCCCATGGCAGGAGGGTTGGAACAAGATGATCTTTAAGGTCCTTTCCAACCCAAACCATTCTCTGATTCTATGATATATTTATATGGTTACCCCTTGCCACTCATACAAGTAACTATGAATTTTTGTTCTTCAAGGCCAAACTTTTCTAGCCTTACTGAATGCAGCAGCCAAACCTACTGTTGGCTTCACTTGGGCCATGTTTTGCATGCAGATGCCAACCTTTAGCTCTAAATTAACTCTATGGAAGGCAAAGATTATGAGGTTCTTAAAGCCACTGTAGGAAATAGCTTCTCTTGCTTCTTATATAAAAGCTTTGACTTGCACTGAAATAGTTTTAGGGTTGAAGCTCTGAGGTTCTTCAATATAGGAAATAAAGAGAAAATGTCATTCATGTCATCTACATGCTCTTCAGTGATAAATATGATATGTAACTACATTGAGACTCAACCAAGAAAAAGCCAAAGAACAATGGCAATAGGTGCAAGGTGTAGAGATCAGGTTGTTGGCTGGAATGTTTTCTGGAGGGGAAAGGTATTTATTACTAGGGACCCAAGAGACTTGTAGCTTCTGAGGGAAAAGAAATTAATTAGTGACTATATAAATTAAATTAATTAGTGACTATATAAATTAATGTGCTTGGTTGGTAATTCCTGTTTGATAGTTTGAAAATGAACCCTTGAACATTCAGTTGTTTGATGAGCTGAAAGTTGTGTCAGTACAAACAGCTCTCTTGGCCAACTGAATTTCAAACTGTAGTTGTTTGACAAGTAGCCTGAATTGCCTTCATTAAAAATGGAAAAAGCAAAAGGGAAGCGTTCTAGTGATTTGCTTTTGTGCATTTGAAGTGTCTCCCCATACCAAAGTACTCAGTTTTAACTTCTAACCCAAGCTCATCCTATAGGATGAACAACCTCCAGCTTCAGTTCAGATGATCTTTGGCATCACTTGGGCAGAATCTGAACTCCAAACCTCGCAAAGCCTTTTTTCCTCAGTCACAATATTTGAGTCTGATAATTTCCAGGAATGGATACATTTCTTTTAAATATTCATGAAATGTGGGAGTCCAAGTTGTTCTTGATCATCTAATTATGTTTCTTTTGCCGACAGTTGCTCCAGCTGCTGTGGGGAGCTGTGTTTGTTGATTGAAGAACAAAATGGAATTAATTACATTTCTGCTGGGCTGTAATTGAGGCATTTTGTCTCACTGTTCCATATTACATATAAAGACCTTCCTCCCTGCAAGGCAGTGAAGCTGTAGGGCAGAACTGGTTTGGTTTGTGTTCTGGGCCCCAAAGCACTTCAGCTGAGAGGCTGTCCAGAAACATCAGACTAACTGGGAAATGATTTTGGAGGCTTCAGCATACAGCAGCTTCTATTTCACTAAAGAGAAAAAAGTCAGCAACCATAAATAGAAACCAAGCCATACCTGATAAACAAGTACCAAATGATTTTCAATGTAAAAGTAACTTAAAACACTTAAACCTGAAGTCTTTGTTAACTACACAACATGGGAAATCTCTCAATCATTCATGTGTAGATGACCATCATGTGCTGCTCTGAATGTAGGCATTTTGCAGCACATCCATTAAACTCCTCACTTGGTAGACTTCAAAAAGGCCTTTAGTGTACCTGTGAAAATGTGATAGTTGATCACACAGTGGTCTCTAGTGGGCATATATTCACAGCAGTGGAAAACTCATAGCTGAACCTGATTGCCTGCTTTGGTTCTTTGTGCCTTTTTTTTTCCCCCTGAAAAAAAACCAGTAGTGAGAACACACAAAAAAAAATCATAGTGATGTTGCGAGTCGAAATTTTAAGGAGTAACTGTGGTTCAATTTAGGACAGCAAGAGTTAACTGCATGACATGGATTTGAGGAGGATGGAGTGAGTCATGTGGGGATGCCTGTGTCTGTGATGCCTCTGCCAGATGCACCAAGGATGAGATGTGACTGCTCAGGAGTGTTAGCTCTTGAAAATTGAATCAGTCATAAGTGGTGTTCCCTCCTTTGCAAGCTATGAAATGTAACAAACCCATCTGATTATAGAAGGGGATAGAGAACAAAAGCCAAAAACATACTAACAGATAAATACCTCCCAAAGGGCAGATACAGTGGCCCTTCAAATCCACCAGTGACTAGCAGGCAATGACATGTGCTTTACAAGTTAATAGCAAGTCTTAAATGCTTTTTTAATCGTGTTTTTTTTCTCCTCATGCTTCAGGCAAGAGTTTTTACACAACTGGGCACCTTCTGTCTAGTTGCTGCAGTAAAGCTTCATCTATTTCATAATGAAATCAGTTTCAGATTGGAAGAAAATGTTAAAAAAAAAATAAAAAACTCTAGTATTTCCTTTGCCCTCACCTTTAAATATTGATGGATCTGTAGCACATATTCCTTTGTCCCTTCATTCAGTCCTTTCCTCTGTTTTTGCATGGATCTAAATTATAAGAGCTTTTTGCTTCACTAGTGCTTTTATCCTCTCAGCTTCACTGCATTATTTCCCACCTGTGTGAGAACTGAGTTGCAGCTTTGACTTTGCCATGGGAGGTTTCTTTTAGTTTCTTTTTCAGTTTATGTGCTCTGTTCAGCCCTCATACCTGACACAGCAGGCAAAGCTCCTTCTCCCCATTTCACCTGCACATTTCTGTAGTTCTGAATTGTCCTCTCTGATCTAGTCTGTTGTGTGTTGTCATGTCTCTCCTGTGGAACCTCCAAAGACTCCAAAGGTCATCATGGAAACCCCTTGAGAAGCATTCAGGTTAAATGTATATATTTTGAGACACCTGATCCCCTGACAAATGCACTTCCAACCAAAGGAGAATGATCATTTTCTGTTCTTGACAACTTCTTGTCTTTGATTGTCAGTATTTTGTATTTTCACTCATTGCTTTCTTGAGGTTGTGGGGTAGTGAGCTCTTCAAGGCAGGACCATCCCTTGGCTGTCACCTTGTGCTTAACAGAGAGCTTTGGAAAAGAGGGAAGAGTGAATATACCCAAAGGAAAGAGAGTCAACTTTTCAAAAAGTTTATTGGTGTAATTTCCAAAGTTACTACTCTCTTTGAGGGACACTCAGACCTCTGTCTGCCTATGTCATTTAAGGCAGTGTAACTTCAGGCATCACTGGGAATTTTACATGAGTATATTCCAATTTATTTCTTTCCTGAGGGATTTCTTTCCTATTGCTTTACATTAAGAGTCACAGCTTTACTTGTTATACACAGCACAGATGTCAACACATTTCAGACTTCCTCTGAACAGTGGGATCCACCTGAGGTCCATCTTTGCAGAACCCAACTAATCTTCTGCAGCAGGTGCCTGGCTTGAAAACTGCTGACGTGACACTGTCCTCAGTTCACACTGATGAAATCTGAGCAGAGTCTTGAGTCAGTGACTGTTTTCCTCTGTCCCACAGGCAGGCAAAGGGATTCTGCGCTCTGTCATCGCCAACAATGAAGCAGTGGCAGATATGATTCCAGTCGATGTCGCCATCAACCTCACCCTGGTAGTGGGGTGGTACACTGCTGTGCACAGGTGGGATTTTTTGCTAGATGTGGATGTTTACTCCCTGTACCAGTGCTCTAAAGGGAAACAGAAGCTAATTGAAAGTCTGTCGAAGAGCCTGGTTGATTTGTTTTCTGGTTCACCTTTTCTTCCCTGGCTTGGCAAGGACTGAGTGTAGAAGCAGCTTTAGGGTTAGGAAGTCTCTAAAGCTCCAGGTGAGACCCATTTCTTAGTGCAATGTAGGCTCAGTTGGCAACTCTCTTCAGTTTTCTGAAGCAGCAGCTGCTTTTTGGGCCTCCTCTCTCATTTTCAAGTGTCTTCTTCGAGAGTTTTCGTGGTAAAAATGCTCTGCATGTTTTCCTTGAAAAACACTGCACAATATAAATATATTATGGGCTTATATGATAGGTTATATGACCTAAACAATATCTCTTCTTTGCATTGCTGGGAAGGGTATGTATAAGTGACATTAAGGATTTCAGATCTTTTCCTCTGTACCTTTGGCCTGACCTTTAATCATTAGGTAAGAACTGCTAGAGAGTAAACTACATTAATTATTCTGGAGGTTTATGCAACTCTGAGAAACCAATTACCAGGCAAATAAAAGGCAGAAGTATTTTACTTTGAAAGGCAGTGTAAACCCTCTGAACTGGGGGTAAGGAACTATATACAGTAAGCTAAATACAGAGATCCTAAAAGGACCTTGAAAGGCAACTCATGAGCTCTTCAGATTTATTTTTGTCATCGTTTTATTCCCCTCCATCAGCAACAGTCAAAGCAGTATGGTCTGGGAAAAATAAACACAGTTTCCCCCCATACACACACCAGAGAGACTCCAGATGAACAGGGCTGCTGCCTGTCCCTAGAGCTGGCAAAGGAGAGGAACATATGCTGATGGACAGTAGCACCTCAGCACATGGGCAGATTTCCTGGCTCTAGAAGTGTCATTTTTCTGAGTTCTGATTTGTGGAAGATACATGGTTTTAATCTGCTTCCCACACATACTATTATTAGGCTAAAGGAGCAATTGCAGAACTTGAAGTGCTGGCCCCAACCCCAAGGTTAGTAATCTGTGTACAAAAATCCAGACCCTGAGCATTCTGTAAATCTGACTTCTGAGGGAGTTTCAGGTTCTAGCTAAAAGAATAGCATGTATGCTTTGCATTATTTTTGTTTCAAATCATCTCATTGGAAAGTCAGTGTCCTTCAGGGGAGGTGACATTGCCAACAGAAATTAGACTCTAAAACTTAGCAGGTAATTGCAATCTGCATTGCATAGTATAGAAGCACTACAAAGCTCTACAGTCTACCCAAGGTCACTGACTCAGCTGGAGGGTGAAGAGTGGAAAGAAATCAACAGGGAGAGGCTCTTCACTGGAAGCTGGGAAAAGGGAGAAATCATCTTTATTGTTGTTTAATGGGCCTGACCCACTGGAGGAAGTGGCAGTTTGTGCTTTCATTTCAGTGCACTTTCTATTAGGCTCTGTGTGTAGCTCAGCACTGGGTGAGTTTTCTATGTGGACACATGTTATGGATTTAGTCCTAGTTGAGTTGCTGTATTGATTTCCATAATGCAGTTTCCCCATATTTAAGCACATAGAGCCTGACATATGTCAGTCAGGCCTGACCATCCCTAGAAGTCTGCTAGGGGGTAGTAACAATTAATGCACAGTCAAATGTCAAGATTTCAAAGCACTGTTAAGATAAACTGCAGTATCCAAACACAGTTTTCGAGTAAACAGTAAGAAAAATGTCATATTGATGTCATCACCTGCACCCCAGGCAAGGCAGGCCTAGATCAAGAAAATTCTAGCCTTATGTTGAAGGAAAAAATTCAAGCAGCATGATCCATGTTTCTTTCCATGCTACAAAGCCCAAGCTTTGGTATTAAAATGAGAATTCTGTTGAAATTGATTTCATAATCCCTACCCTAACAAATGGGGTTTAAAAGTGGCACAAATCATATCCATTAAGTAAATTATTGCAATATACACAGTGTGTCCCTGAGGTTGGCTGAGGCCAATTATTATTACTCAGCAAAACTGGTTTTAAAACAATCATGAATTTGTCAGTGTGGATGCTTTCCTTATAATAGTTGTAATTTTGGCTGATGGGTGATTTTTCTTCAACCCTATATGTCTTTATTAACTTCATATGCTTTCCAGAATATGACTGAATCTTGCCAAAACTTCGTATTTTATACTGTATTTTCATCTGTGATGGCCAAGGGGTGAAGGTGTTGGACACAGAGTCCAATAGGATTCCCTATGCAGGTTTGAATCCTTCTCACAACGAGAGGTTTTTGGGGTTCTGAGCAACCTGGTCTACCAGAAGGTGTCCCTGCCCATGGCAGGGGGGTTGGAACTAGAGACTTTTTAAGGTCCCTTCCAACCCAGGTCATTCTGTGATGAAAAATGCCCTCTTGTGCATTTTTTATGGGCTGATAGTTCTGTTTCTTGGGCTCTTATATGCTCCATTAATAAAGCTTTGGGGGCTTTTCTTCACATCTAAAAATAATATTTCTTTCTCTTTTCCAGACCAAAAAACTTGTTAGTGTACAACTGCACAACAGGTGGAATCAACCCTTTCTTCTGGGGAGAAATGGGTAAGGTCTATTTTTAATGGAGAACATCAGTAACGTTCCTCACAATGTCAAACATAAGTAGTGTTCCTCAGCCAGGGTTTTAAAAAGTGGTTTCCACTCTTTAAGTGGCATTTGGTGCCTGCCATTCAAACTGCTTGTGGGAGGCCCAACTGCTGTTGTTGATGGGCCTGTGAGGAAAAGCTCCTGATGCTGAGCATTCACCTCAGGAAAGTCTCTATTCAGCTTTAATTGTGGGTGTAGTCACAGAACAACCCAGCAAAGTACATGGTTGGCTGCTCTGAGGTTTTAAAGTAGCTAAAAAAAAGGAACAGACAACCAGCCCTTTAATTGTATGAGAAGTTGCCGTGTGTAGCCCCAACAGGACATATTCCTTTTCTGATTGCTGGGGTTTCTGGGGTTTTGGGGTTCTTTGTGTCCTTTGAAATCACTTGGAGAGTCATAGAATGCTGAGGGTTGGAAGGGACCTTGAAGATCATCTGTTTGCAACCCCCTGCCATGGCACCAGGATTGAGGCATCCACAACCTCCCTGGGCAACCTGGGACAGTGTCTTAACACCTTCACATTAAAAAATCTCTTCTTGATATATGATCTAAATTTCCCTCTTTCAACTAGTACCCGTTACTCTTTGTCCTATTACTACAGCCTTGTTAGAACCTTGATAGTGAATGAAAACTAATATGTTCTTGGCACTGGAACAGTTTGGCCAGAGAAGTTGTGGATTCCCCATCCCTGGCAGTGCTCAAGGCCAAGTTGGATGGGGCTTTGAGCAACCTGTTCTAGTGGGAGGTGTCCCTGCCCATGACAAGGGGTAGAACGAGGTGGTCTTTAAGGTCCATTCAAACCCAAACCATTCTGGGATTCTGTGCTATTATGGAAGTGGTCTTTCTTCCTCTTTCTGCATAGCAAATTCTAAACAGAAATAACTGGGGTACACTTGAGAAGGCAAACTTTGAGATGACAGGTGTGCTTCAAGAACAGTTTGCCTTTTGATTATGAATTTTGCCAGTAGAAAAAATTAGATTATTTTCTCAGCTGACTTTTCTTCAAGCATATGTACTTCCAAACCAGGGGGCACAAGAAAAGGAGACAAATCCTCACACCCTTAGAGTGGAAGGCTCATGCTGAAGCCAAGGAGCAGAATTTGGCTCAGCTGTATACTGTGAAATACTACATACAGTCAGTACATTCATGGGCAGATGTACAGGACCTGTTTTGCTTTCTCTTATGCATTCATTCATATCTTTGTGCTTTAACTGCAGGAGGCTGATTAATCACCTCTGTGGTGTTCCACCTCTCAGCCTTTGCTTTGCTTTTGGCCTTGCATTATTTACATGGCAAGCTAAGTCAACAGAAAATCTCAGACCATAATTTCATTTACAGAATAAATGTCTTAACCATGATATTTGATCAAGTGGCCTAGCAGGGAAGAGGTTTCAGCAATTGGCTGAGTGCTGAGAATATCACACGAGGTTCCTGGCAATTTGATTTTTCCTTAGGAGTGATAAAATCTTGTGGTCAGTCAAGATCTTCTGTGGCTTTTTCACAGGAGTGAATGCAAAGTTCTTCACAGGCTGCTACTTCAGCAGCAGCCACCATGGCACTACTACCTGCTAACTCTGCCTTTGAGTTGTAGAATTTGGTGCTGCATTTCTGTGCTGTGGTTGGAGGGGAAAGACCACCCACCCACTAAGTTGTTTCAGTAGCTCCTAGAGGTGACATGTTTGGGGTTTTCTGCCTGCCTCACCCATCTGTCTGTCTGTGAGTTTCTTTCTCTCTCTGCAAAACAAACTGTTAGAGCATAAGAGACTTGCTAACTCTGCCTTTGAGTTGTAGAATTTGGTGCTGCATTTCTGTGCTGTGGTTGGAGGGGAAAGACCACCCACCCACTAAGTTGTTTCAGTAGCTCCTAGAGGTGACATGTTTGGGGTTTTCTGCCTGCCTCACCCATCTGTCTGTCTGTGAGTTTCTTTCTCTCTCTGCAAAACAAACTGTTAGAGCATAAGAGACTTGCTAGGCTGTCTGTCTGTGAGTTTCTTTCTCTCTCTCCAAAACAAACTGTTAGAGTGTA
This sequence comes from Acanthisitta chloris, assembly GCF_000695815.1. Taxonomy (NCBI): domain Eukaryota; kingdom Metazoa; phylum Chordata; class Aves; order Passeriformes; family Acanthisittidae; genus Acanthisitta; species Acanthisitta chloris. The sequence goes on along the minus strand of NW_008659809.1, from coordinate 42,720 downwards.
AGAGACCTGCTAGGCTTGCAAAGTTAAAACAGACTGGGTGTGCTGGCTCTGCTTGGGCTGTGGGAATGATGTCAGGGTGGTGAGACACTGTCCCAGGTTGCCCAGGGAGGCTGTGGCTGCCCCAACCCTGGCAGTGTTCACAGCCAGGTTGGATAAAGCCTTGAGCAACCTGCTCTGGTGGGAGGTGTCCCTGCTCAGGGCAGGGGTTGGGACTAGATGATCTGTAAGGTCCATTCCAATGCCTTAACATACTATGATACTATGAAATTAGGAGACAGAGCAGTTGTGCTAAGTCAGTGCAAGTCAGGATGGGAGGTTCCTGAAGAAAATGCTCATAGCATTTACCATTCCAAGTTATGCAACACTAGTGTTTTCCTAACTTCCTTCCAGTAAGGCTTTGCAGTTGGTCTCACTGATGCCTTCTGTGTGTTTCAGAACAAAATTTCTTCCATTCCTGACTTTCAGAAGGCATCTCATCTGCTTATTGCACAAGGAGTAACACACCATAGTACTGTAGCTCCTTTATTACAGCTGCATTCTCTGCTACAAGCCTTAAGTAACCAAGATGATGTTACTGATTTGTGTGAATTTGGTGTGTGGCTGACACACTGATCTCTGACAAGGGCTGCATTTTCCAAGTACCATTTAGCTCTTTCTTGCTATCCTGGCCAAAGATGCCAAAAATGCAAAGAGAAAAGTGGTGTCTTTAACATCTTTCCTTTAACAAAGGGAAACCTCAACAAACATCTTTCCTTTAACAAAGGGAAACCTTCTCAACAGGTTTACAGCTGAAAATGACATCTGCAGATTATTAGCATCAGGATTTGAATAAACAGATGTATAAATATATTCTGTAGACAACATCAAAACTATCAGCATTTCAAAAAGATCAGTGGTTCCCAGTTAAGCTGATAGGTTTCCATTAGGAAGTGACCTGACCAAGTGAAACTAAATGAACTTAAATATTGATAAGCCAATGAGCATTTGTAAATAAAATGGGAATTCCTCTTGGAGAAACTTCATTAAGGGGGAAAGCAGCAGAGTTCAGACTGCTCTCCTGACTCATGAGCTACTTGGATGGGCACAGATGGAGAGCCTGCTCCAAGCTGAGAGCAGATCTCTCAGAATCATAGAATCATCAAGGCTGGAAGATACCTCTAAGACCATTGAGTCCAACCATTAGCCTGCCACTCTGCTTTAACCCCTAAACCATGTCCTCCAGCACCAGACCCAGATGCCTCTTAAACACTTCCAGGGATGGTTACTCCACCACCTCCCTGGGCAATCTATTCAAGTGCCTGAACACCCTAACAGGGAAAACATTTTTTCCTAACATCTACATCTGAGTCTCCCCTGTCTCAGCTTATGCCAATTCCCTCTAGTCCTGTCATTGCAGGCATGACTGAAGAGACAATCCCCCACCTTATGTTTAAGCCAGCTGTGACTTTGTTGAAGTATAACTCCTCATGCATCATTTGGACAGAAACAAACTCTACCAAGAGCTGGGCCAGGGCAGTAGCTTCCTTCCCAGTAGCCCATCCCAAACTGCTTATCACCACTCTCCTTTCAAATCTTTGGTAAAACCACTCCAGCAAATCCTCCCTGCCACCCACAGCTACATGGGATGGTTTAAATAGGAGGTGTTTGCTAATCCTTGCCATTTGGAGAGAACATGCTGCAAAGGATGTCTGTGCAGCAGCCTACAAGATGACCACAAGATAACCACATCATTGCAGTGTGGCCACATGAAGCAGAGGGGATTGCAGTCAGTTTTTAGCTATTCAGATGCAAGAGGAGTTCCAGGAGAACTGGTCTTCAGTCATTAAACTTGCAGTGTACAGGTTACAAAAACACTGAGCTTGCACTGAATTTAAATTGTGTTAGTTTAAAAGACCTTCACGTCTCAACTTCTTATCTAATTGGCTAACGAATCTCCCTCGATTGCTGTAAGAAGTATAGCAAAAGTCACTACTTGAAGTGCAGTAATGAGCTGACCACAGACACATGAGAGTCCTCTCTGAATGTTGTGATTGGAATCTGCTTATCTGAGGATGATCTGGATGTTTCTTGTGAGTTGCAAATTCTCATCTGATTTTCTATTTGTAACATAAGCTTAGAGACTAAACTATAATATGAGCACAGATTGATGTTGTTAACTCTCCAATCAGTTTTTTAGAAAGTGAAAAAAGCCCACATATTCTTCTTTCTTGAGCTCACTGGTGCTCAGGAATAGGAGCACCATCTGTTTATCAGTCCCTAGGATGATAGTCTTATATTCAACTGCTGCAGTTCTATTAAGCCTCTACAATATGCAAATGCCCCAGATATGCACATCTGATGCCACTTTGTGGCACTGTGCCATTGCAAGAGCTCAGAATCAGACCCAACATATTTTATGTCTTAACATGCAAAGGGAATGAAAGATTACCACCCTATTAATTTGTTTTCAAGTTAAGAATACATGACAATTTGCTGCCTTAGAACATCCAGAGCCCTTCTGAAAATAGGCTGATGTATTTGTTGTTGTGGGTCAGATGTGGCTTGAAAGGATATAGTGAAGTCTTTTTAGAAGCAGCACCCTATGTGTGTGTGAGTGACCTGTCCCTGACTCTGACTAATATAGACATCAGCCCTTTTGAAAAATCTGATTAGAAATTAGGAATGTCATTTTTGTTTTATGCTAGGAGATCAAAGTTAGCTTTTAATGATCTGAAGATATGTTAGCACTTACTAATTTCTTTTTCATCTGTGGCAGGTGTAAGCAGAACTAAAGCAATGCAGGCTACAACTTCTTGCTTTTCCTCCTTTACATTTTGATGTTTTGATAAGGAGATTTTTGTCTTGCACTGTTAAGTCTGGAGTAGGATTGGGTTTCAAAGAGGCAATAGATGGAGTTATCAATTTTCATGCCAGAAGGGACGATGAGATGTTCTTGACCAACCCTGGTTACATAATTCAGAGAACTCTGGGTTGAAGTCATTAAGCACAGTAACGAGCTGTACTGCAGTGTGCTGCTATGGTTGGTTGTGCCCAATGCAACTGGAATTGTCTGATTCTAAGTTAAATGCCTCTTCCCTTACAGGGCAGTATGTCATGTCCACGTTCAAAAGGAACCCACTGGAGCAGACCTTCCGAACTCCCAACGCTAACATGACATCCAGCTACTTGATAAACCAGTACTGGATAACTGTCAGTCACAAGGCACCAGCCATACTCTATGACCTGTACATGAGGCTCACAGGGAGAAAGCCCAGGTAAGAAATGATGCCTTCAGCCTCCAGCACACTTGACACTGCTGTGGAGAGCAGATCTCTAACAAGTGATGAGAGCTGCCTGCCTCAGCCTGGGGTCCCTGCTCTTCTTCCTATCTCCTTGTCTTGAGAAAAAGAAAGAAAATGCATGACCATAGCATAGCCCAGGGTTCCCACCCTTTCCAGTAGCTGGGGAACATCTTTTAGGCTTAGTTTTATGCACTTCAGAGGTTCCCAAGGCAGAAGAGGAGGACTGGCAGTTACACTGTCCTCTGTACAGGTAAATCTCCACCATTGATACTTTCCAACACGATTGCCCCTGTCTGTCATGGGTTTGCACAAGGACTTGAGACTGGCAAGGTTTAGAACATTCCAACTAATATTTTTTTCCCCATAAATCAGATGCATAATCTGCAGTTTCCAGCACTGGCCCAGCACCCAGAAATTTAGGAAGCAGTTGTTTCTGAGTATGATTAAATTCTGAATTGTATTTAGGTGGGCAGTTTAACATTCCAGGTCATATTTGAGCCTTGGCAGTGTTATGGCTTGGAGGAACAGCAATGTACATGTCCCACATGGGAGGAATCCTCATGTAAGTAACATAACTCTAGACATTGTCCTTCTTTACTCCCTGCCACCACAGAGGAGAATTTATCATGCAACATGAGAAGAGCATGCCAGCACTGTGCTGCTGTCAGCTGCTCCTGTGCTGCTCTGCTCACTAGGAAGCTGTTTGCAGGGAAATCCCTGGCTGATGTCTTGCTTTGATTTCTCCCTGACATTCTGCCACGGAAGGAAATTGGTCCATAAAAAGACTTCCAGTTATCCAGGAGGCAAGAATTGCCACAGAAATAGAGGTAAACTGCAAATGAGCAAGAATAAGCTGGAATCTAAAAATCTGGTTAAATGGGTGGTACTAAGATCTTAGCACTGCCCTTGTGATTGATATTTCTTTTCATAGAGGTAATCAATTCGTAACTAGTGGACATTGCCTGCAGTGCTATACTTTAATTTCAAATAGACCTCACCATGATCTTCTCCTGAACATAAAGATTTGCAGCTTGAGCAAACACAGCAATGAAGTTGAGTTCACCAAGTCTTTTTTAAGAAAAATATAGTCCCGCTTTTGTTTTTATGCACTGCTTAAGCTCATCCAGGTATTGCTGCAATGTGGTAACCTATGGAATAGGTTATCTGAGAGCTGGTTATGGTTTTGTAAATCTGCTGTATATTCAGGACCAGCCTATGACTTTCACTAATTTGAATTGCAGGGAAGTTCAAATGACCTCTGTTGTAGTCCCTCCTGTAGTTATCACATGCAGTACCCTATCTACAAAAGGGTAGTTGAGTCATCTCCTTAATTTTCAGACTTCTATATTCTTCTGAGAAGCTGACTTGAGGTGTTAGCTGATTTTGTGTAAATTGCCAGATGTTGAGCAAGGCTGCCCTAAATGGCTTTCTGTGAGTGCTGCACATCCATCTGTGAATTAGAACACAGTGTGGTTTATATCAATAGTCTCCTGGGGCAATCTGTGGCACCTGAGAATCTGCTCATGCAAGGCACTGTATGGGAGCAAATACAGAAATCACTGCTGTAAACAGTTGTCTAGAAGACAAGATACATTTCTGAAGTGCAACTTAATAAGTCTACAGTGACAGCTAATACTTGTTTGCCTCAGTTCCTCCACAGTGGAGGATGAGACTTTCTGTAAGAAACCTTTGCCATAGCCTCTCAGAGGCAGTGCTCTTCCAGTTTGCCTTGGGTAAGCTGTACAGTTCTCCTCTGAACTGATGGACTCATTGTGTCTTTTTCTGCTGTGCTTATCATCATGGCAGTCACGTCTGTGTGGGGACAGGCCAGCCTGGCACTGCTCTTCTCCAGACTGCTGCCTTTTATTTGTCACAGCAACTGTGTTACCCTCCGGACAGCTCAACATTTCTCATGAAAACAGCTCTGTTTTCCACAGAAATCAGCCTTTTAATGCTTTCTCTTGCCCTTATCCCATCTGAAAGAACATGGCTTTCTCTCAAAATTGACCAAGCACTGTACATCACACTTTAAAACAACCTCCAGAGGCCTTTTGTACTCATGACCATTAGGACAACTGTAAAATAATCTCACAAGGTAGGGCAGCACTAATGTCATCCCCTTTTATATAGAACAATAATATTAAGAAAAGGCCAAGACATGGGAGAGACCTGAACCTACATTTCCAAAGTCGTCCTTAAGCAGCTGTGGCCCTGAAGCAAGACAAGAAAGGCATGGACCTCTTGGAATGGGTTCAGAGGAGGGTGATAAAGATGAGATGGGTGGAGCACCTCTCCTATGCAAACAGGTTGGAAGAGCCAGGGCTGTTCAGCCTGGAGAAGAGAAGGCTCCAGGAAGACCTTGTAGCAGCTTTTCAGTACTTAAAGAGGACCTGTAGAAAAGATGTAGAGAGACTCTATCATGGGCTGTAATCATAGGACAAGGGGTAATGGTTTTAAACTGAAAGGAAGTAGATCTAGATTAGCTATTAGGAAGAAATTCTTTGCTGTGAGGCTGGTGAATCACTGGCACAGGTTGCCCAGAGAAGCTGTGGCTGCCCCATCCTGGAAATGTTCAAGGCCAGGTTGGATGGGGCTTAGAGCAACCTGGGCTAGTGGAAGATGTCCCTGCCCATGGCAGGGGAGTTGGAACTAGATGATCTTTATTGTCCTTCCAACCCTAATCATTCTATGATTCTGTCCCTCTGAAAATTGAAGTTGGATTCTGAGCTTGTCCATACTGCAGAAGTAGTCACCTCTGTACTGGAGCTCACTCCACAAATCAGAGCCTTGCTTTGGTAGACAACTCAGGCTTGGGAACAAAAGAGAATTTGTGTGGTGGAAAAAGGAGTATCCTGCTCAGGAGACAAGCAGTACACCTTTGTGGTTTTGCAGTCTGCTGTGTAGACTTCATACTAGTTCAGGTGGGCTCTTCACTCCACACATGGTACCTAAGGTAGATATGGCTTCCAGTCCATTTAAGTCAGACATACTTAGACATCAGTGATCTAGACATCAGTGGAAAACATGTGTTTGCACCCATATTCAAGCCAACAATAAAAGCTGGGTAGCTCTAGGCTCGAGGCCTCAGCTGGAGCAGCTAAAACTGGCTGAGCAAGCTCTCAACCTAGTGAGCATCGGTGGAATTCTTCAAGAGGAACTGCATGTTCATGTGGATTGGTGAAAACAGCAACAGAGCAAACCAACAGCTTCTGCATGAGGTCAAACTTCCTGATCACCTCTGACACCTCTCTTTTGTTTCAGAATGATGAAGGTTATCAATCGACTGCACAAGCATATGACTCTCCTGCAGTATTTCTCCACCCAGTCCTGGAGTTGGTCTTCAGATAATATGAATATGTTAATGAGTCACCTTAACACAGAGGACAAAAAGGTAAGGATGTCTTGAACAGGGGTTGCTAATCTCCCATTCTGTTCATCTGCAGCAATTATTTTTGGTGCATTTTTGAGCTTTTGCATGACGTCTAGATGACTGGAATTAACTTTAACCTGAAAAAAATTATTTCCTCCTTGTTTTATTAAAGAACTTATCAGAACTTTCCATTTATTGTGATAAAGAGAATGTACAGGAGAATGTTTTCTCCTGAGATGTGTTACTTTTCCTTGGGAGACAGGTCAATTGCTAGTTAATAAGACAGCTATGGTAGGTGATCTAGATGGAAATTACTTGAAAGATTTTGACATTTTCATCCACATTGGTTTTAATGGGCACTGCGTAGGGAAATTTAGTTAACACAGTACCTTGAACAATATGGAAAAAGTTCCTGTTTTATTCAAGTCCCCAAAGAGCAATTAATTTGCAGGATGTCAAGCTCTATTGTAGTCTTCATACATTTAAATACAGCTCCATAAGAATGAGATTGTAACTAAAAGAGTAGATTTGTGGTAAACTTGAATACACCTTTGATCAGCAGCTCCTTGCAAAGATATACTTAGGCACTCACATCACCAAATTCTTGCACAGGCTCCCAGTAGTACAGTCCAGAGTTGTCTTCCCTGGTGTGCAGAGGGAGCACATGCAGCAGATTCCAGTTTCTCAGGGCAGTGGCACTGCTGTGACAATACCAGATGTAGAGGGAACATAAATTGTAGGATAGTTGTGCTAGGAGGGTTGGAACTAGGTGGTCTTTAAGGTGCCTTCCAACCCAACTCATTCTGTCATTCTATGAAAACCTCTTCCTCTTTACGAAGCCTTTCTTTGCTCTCGAATGGACAGATGATGCCAAGAAAAGCTGGAAAAGAACTACTCACAGACTTGTATCTCTGAGTAGCAGGTATTTGTTTATTCAGCACTGGGCACAAAGGGGATGGCTCCACCAAACTTGTGCAACCAGGGACAAAAACTTCACAGTTCATATACATTAGATGCTCATACATATTCATTATTTCCAGGAATGGATGGTTATTATTATAATTAGTTCTTGGAACTCATTATCATATACTCCTCCTCCTCTGTCTCCTCCCTCTTGGCATCAGTCCCATGGTCCTGGTGGTCGTTCGGTGGTCGTGAAATGAAGTGTCTCCTCTTCCTCAGTACCCTTTGGACACCCTTATTATGCAACCATTTACCCCTTTGTACAGTTTTGCATGCCTTGCTGACCTTGCCTCTATCTTAAACGTTTTGTTTCTTCATTCCACACCTTATATGGTCTTGTTTTTCCTCCTACTGCCAAGGTTTGAATCTGGTTAGTTCTACTGTCTTATAGATAAGATGTGTTGTTTTGCTAACTAAGCTAAAATAATACCAGAAGTTTCTTGTCTATACTATGCAATCCTTGCTATTTTGCTAAAATAGTGCTATTAGTAAAGCTATTCTTTATACTTTCAGCTTTAACTGTTCAATTCCTGTTTTCAGTCTACTTCTTGGTATCACAGACAGCTGCCTGAGAGCTTGCTAACAGTCTGTCCAGGATAAGCACCTGAAATGAACTGGAGTAGTTAGCTCTGCAGTGAGATTTCTTTAATGACAAACACCAGAGTGACCCATTTCCTGGGCTTCTGTTGATCTATCTGCCAAAAGAGAATGCAGCACAGCAGAGAGTAATACTGATGCAGAGGCACCTGTTGACTCGATGTTCACTTAATTTATGTACACATAATTCTAGTGACACATGGAGGTTTTCATATGAATCCATTTGCCTGAGTGGAATGCCATTATCTTCCCTAATTTTGTGTGCGTACAAACACGTATTTATGGGAAAGTTGCCACCTTAAAGACAAACATCTTTATTTTCTGCCAGCTAGCACTAGATTTCTGCTTGCAAATTCCCAATTGGGTAAGACAGTAATTGACAGCTGTGAAATACAGTCTGTTAGTGCCCATATCTTCTTGGGAACTTAGTGGCTGTAAGAACTTCAGAGGGCCTTGTCAGGAGCAGAGGTCAATAGAGAATTGATGCTTGAAGTGAATTTGCTTCGAACTCTGGTGCTGAACTTTTGCTCTTTGTCTCTAAATGCCAGTTATACAACTTTGATGTTCGTCAGCTGCACTGGTCAGAATACATTGAGAGCTACTGCCTAGGTGCTAAGAAGTACTTGCTAAACGAGGACATGGCTGGAATTCCAGCAGCAAAGCAGCATTTACGGAAGTAAGTCATACCCAGGGACAAGGACAAGAGCTCCTAGCTACCTTGAATATCATTGGAGGGAAATAATTCTAGTTACATTGCAATAATTATTATTGAATAATATGGAGTTTACACATTGCAATAATTATTATTGAATAATACAGAGTTTATTTCTTATGGCAGCAGTTTGTCAGTATTTACAAGCATGAAATAATATAACAGTTTGCAAGGAATCCTAACCAAGTTTGTCATTCTTTGATCATTATTAGAAGATTTTTTAAGAACCTCAATCATTGCAATAATTATTATTGAATAATACAGAGTTTATTTCTTATGGCAGCAGTTTGTCAGTATTTACAAGCATGAAATAATATAACAGTTTGCAAGGAATCCTAACCAAGTTTGTCATTCTTTGATCATTATTAGAAGATTTTTTAAGAACCTCAATAGTTTCTTAATAAGAAGTACTTGCTAAACGAGGACATGGCTGGAATTCCAGCAGCAAAGCAGCATTTACGGAAGTAAGTCATACCCAGGGACAAGGACAAGAGCTCCTAGCTACCTTGAATATCATTGGAGGGAAATAATTCTAGTTACATTGCAATAATTATTATTGAATAATAGAGAGTTTATTTCTTATGGCAGCAGTTTGTCAGTATTTACAAGCATGAAATAATATAACAGTTTGCAAGGAATCCTAACCAAGTTTGTCATTCTTTGATCATTATTAGAAGATTTTTTAAGAACCTCAATAACAGAGTTTCTTAACCTCATAGCCCAGATAGGCACTGTGGCCTATTGGGCCAGTGCAGTGATAAAGCTTACCTGAAAACCAAAAGGACTCTTACAAAAGCTAAACCTCTCTTGGGAGTATTAGGTATGAAGTTTTCTTCCCTTGGTCAAGCACTGGGAAAGTGAGAATTAGAGAACTGCATAAACTTCTGCTTGGCAGAAAGAGGACAAGATTATTAGCATGTTTAAAAGTCAATAATATGGTGTAAACTGCCCCCCTTGCCCTCTCTCCCCCACAGAAATCCAGTACTGCAAAAGTGAAGACCATTTATGATTGCCGAGTAATTTCACAACACAAGACAAGGTTTCACCCAAATAAAAGAACCTTTTTCACCAGCTCCTGTGAAGGTTCTGTAGTCTCCAGCTGCAAAGGAAAAAAATAGTCAATATACCAAACCAAAGCAGAAAGTACTGGACCTAGACTATCATAAACTCTTTGTATGACTTTGTTGTGGTTTGAAATGAGCATATACAGAACAAGAGAGACTTGCAATACAGGTATTCCACCTACCCCATTAACTGTTCTCTCTACCCCAACCTCAACACAGTCCTTGGCAGGACAGTAGGGACAACTTTGGCACAGTGTCTTCACTAAAACAGGAATGGCTAAAATGCCACAGACCCCTGGAATTACAGAATTGCCTGTGGAAAAAGAAGCAGGCTGGTAAGCTTTTTGTTTGTCTTTCTCCATAAGATACCTCTTTCTCTTTCTCAGGCTGAGGAACATCCGATACGCGTTCAACACCACCCTCCTTGTGATCATCTGGCGAATTTTCATTGCGAGGTCACAGATGGCTCGAAACATCTGGTACTTTGTGGTGAGCCTCTGCTACAAGTTCCTTTCCTACTTCAGGGCATCCAGCACCCTCAGGCACTGAAGCCATCCATCAGCAACCAGCCTCTTCCAGAAGGACCTCCATCTCCTCTAATCAGCAACTATGGGCATCGGGGTCTGAAAGTAGCAGAAAAACCCACTCCCTCCAACAGCAGCTGGCATTTATTGTGCACTGGTTTATGTTCACCTTTTTAATTTTAACTAATGCTTTAATACATGGTGGTCTTTCTTCCATAGGACCAGGCCAATTTTTAAAGCCATAATGAAGCTTTAGGAACAGGTCAAACTAGAACTGTTCACCTAGAGTCTGATGTGCAAGAGTAAGGATTAACCAAAGTCATTGTCTTCCCATGTGCTACTACCTAGGTTATCTTAATCCCATGTTCTTCCTCAAAAGAGGCAAATTTAAAGCATACAACATTGGAAGAAAAGGATGCCATCGGAGAAGACCCAGACAAGGAAATTAACCTGTACAAGGTCTTCTTAAAGAATCTACTTGTTCATTCTCATTCAGTGAAATGGTACCTTAGTGAAAAGTCAGGATTTGACCTTTTCAATTTTTCAAAACTCAGGGGGGAAAAAGATTAGTTACACTAGGCCAGTGAACACACAGAACAGTTTTCAGATCTTGTCTTATATTGCTACTGAGGACTGATGCTTTCAAGCCATAACTGAAAACACACATAGGATTCATGCACCTGTGTTAACTCCACTCACTCACAAGCTGCTTTCTTACAGAGAGGTCTTTTTTTCTCTGTGTGGTTAAGGTTTCTGTGTATTACAAAGTCCTGGTCTCGCATTTATCACATCTACTTGGAACATTTTTGGGATCTTGAAAAATGTTGTATTGAAGAATGAAGAGGACTTCTTAAAAGATCTAAGAAGAATTCAGAAACTTGTTATTATTTTTGTGGAATAGCTCTCTTTTCCCCTTGGATTTGTCTGCAGAAAACCTCTCTCCCTGTAGCTTAAAACCAGCCTGATACTGTGCTTCATGCTTTCATTACAGCTAAATCACTTTGCCATCTATCACTTCCACTGGCAAAGAAAGTGTAAAGACATGCATGGAGGAAACACCATTGGGCCAGTTCTGCTGCCACTCCTGTCAGTAGGCATTAAGAAGTCTGAAACTTGTTTTTGTTGAGAATAGGTTCACTGTTGGACTCGATGATCTTAAAGGTCTTTTCCAGCCTAAATGACTCTGTGATTCTATGCCTTCTTTATAAAACCAGTCATGCACTGAGAAGGTAATGCACTTTGTCCTACATTGCAATGTAGAAAGGAAGCCAAGGACCTTCCTAACACTCGTGGCTATTGGAGATACTAGTTTCACATGGCAATTCATGAATTCCTGTGGAGGCAGAGAGAGAAAGAGCCTTCTTCAAAGTACCTGGTGGAACAACAGCCTTGGTGCAACCACAACAAACTTATCAGATTTTCAGAATCAAATCTAATACTGAAATATTTTTTATTTGGATAACACTGGATAAGCACTTTAAGATTATCAGACTTCAATGCAGCTAGTTTTTGAAATAATACAGCACCCAGTTTCTCTAGTCTTGTGTCGTGTTAGCTGTCTGGAAAAGTAATGCTACATCACAACAAAACCACACAGTTGCTCTTTTGAGAGCTGAGAATAGTAGAATATTTACAAAGCTGACATTCTTCAAAAGTTATACTTGGTTTTGGCAGTGAAGGAAAGAGCAAGTTATGAAAACAGTATTTTTATATCTCAGGCCTTCGAGCTAGTTCAAAAGTCTTTCTAAAGGTGCAAGGAATTAATCTTCCCCCTGTATGCCTCAGAGGTCTAGTTTCAAGCAATTGCCAAAGGGTGCCCACAGCACAACCTGACCAGAAACATGGTGCTCAGAGTGGAAGGGCTCTGGCATTGCCTACCAAAGACCTCTGTGTTTGCCACATGTTACTTCTGATCTATGTTCAATTAGGTCAAGCACCTGAGTTTACAAAGATACAAATTTCTTAAGCTCTTGCCTTGAAAACATGCTGTGGGTTCAGGTGCTGGGGACCAGACATT
>NW_008659809.1:28822-30171 GCF_000695815.1 Acanthisitta chloris | reverse complement strand
AGTTAGAGGCATTATACTTTGCTAACTCAGCTATGCACAAAGTGTGGCTACCTTGGTGGGGCTGAGGCAGGTTGCTGTAGGGATTCCTCCAGAAATTTCCTCAAGTACATAATCAGGTCATCAGGCAGCTTGCAGTCTTCTCATGTGAAAGACTAAATAACAAAGTAAAACAAAACTGCAGATTACTTTGAGACAAACTTCCATTCAGAAATTAGGAAATAGTTTTAACTCATATCCTAAACGTATTTTTAAGTGCCTGCCTTATGCACAAAGAGAAGCAAGAGCTAAGGGGATCCTTAGTCTTAAGCTGTCGCATGACAGACTAAAACTTGGGTCTCACAGAAAAGTCAAATACTGCAAATCTGGTACACCTATACCAGTCAGCTCTACTAACAGTAGTGTCCTCCCTTCCCTTCCCAAACGCTAGTCATGCAACATACCTGTAGTCATTCATGGTTGGTTGCACAGGATGTATTGTCCCAACAAGTCTGAGGTTATCTTTGCTCACCTGAGCATAAAAGATGCAAAAAGATGCTTCAGATTTCACTCAGAACAATAGTGGTGTGACATTTTAAGGCTCTTCAGCATTTTGCTGAAGGTTACAACCACAGCAGAGCTACTACTTAGCCCCCAGAAAACAGCAGGAGCTGCTTAGGATGTTGGAAAAACATAGCTGGTGCAGATGGTGTATAATCTTCTGGAGACCTTTCATGGCCCAGACAGCATTGCCAGCATCTGGCTCCAGAGCTCTGGCCTTGCCTGGGGTGGAACAAGCTGTTAGCTTGTCTTAACACAGACGTAACATGCAGGAAAACTTGAATCTTTAATCCATCTTCTTGTGGCTTTATATGTTTTGAGGTGATTCTCTGAGCCACAGAAATATTTCAGAGAAACCTCAGTGCAGGGGCTGATGTGTCAGTGGCCTTTGGGTGCCAGTCATGACTGTCATCACGGGAGCTGGGCCTGGTATAAGAACTTGTTCTCACCTCAAGCAGTGACTTATCTTTGCTGGTTTATTGTGTGGTGCTCAGTGGATTCGTATGTGCTCTGAAGAAACCCAAGCCTTGGGGAATATATTTAAAAGAAAACACCAAGTGACAGACACCTTTTCTTCTCTATTCCCTCTCTTGCTCTTTCATGTTCACTCACAAGCTTTTGACAAAAGCAAAGCCAAATACAGTTGTTACTAAGTTAAATCAGAGGTCCTGTGGTGACTGTGCACAAATTAACACAACTCAGCAGTGGATATTACTCCTGGCTGAAGCCTAGATTTAATACCTGTAAGGCTGAAGCAGGACTCAAGTCTTGCTGGTTAGCTGTTTTTCCAGAGGTAGTGTGGTGAGTGCTGT
>NW_008659809.1:9186-28808 GCF_000695815.1 Acanthisitta chloris | reverse complement strand
TCCTGCAGCCTCTGCTCTGAGACTGCACAAGCATTGCTGGTCGCAGAGCATCCAGCTCAACGAGGCATGGGACACTTAAGGGATCAGAGAAGTATGAGCTACCAAACTCAGAGGACTCTCCCCAAGGAGTGGGAGAAGAGATCTATCAGCATTTTGACATCAGTTTCGTTTCTTGTAATAGAACATCCAAACTAGAAGGCTCCTCCATCCTTTGCCCAGCTCCCAGCTGGCAGCACAGAGAACAATACTGGTGGTCATTCTGCACAGCCACAAAGGAAAAGATCTTCCACAAGACAGTAGAATGGGATTGTTTGCTTGTACCCTGTGAACAGTGATTCTACCCCCTCACAGTGTCAGAAGCCTGCAGTGCTGCTACATTAATAACACAGACCACTGTGGAACCTGATGTGCTAGTGGTTTATCAATACTCTGCACATACACTAGTCTGTGGGCTACAGCTCTGAAGTGCTGTGTGAAAGGAATGAAACACTGTCAAACAGCAATGGGCAGAAGCTTACAGTTAACAAGGAATTATTTTTTTTAATTAAATTGCGGTAACAAAAAATCCCCACAACACATCCCTAAAATTAATCCATGTTTAAACTGCCTTTGACTGACAACCACATCTCCAGTATGTCTATTACCAGAAAAACCAAATTTCTCACCCCTCCACCCTTCTCTATTCCAATAACTTGGTTAAGAAAGTATAATTCTTTCTTGGTAGAGAGGAGGGTAACAGGCAGACTGGTATATTACAGGTTGTTGGCCCATTACCCACCTCCTCCTGGAGAAATTTGTTCTTTTACATTATCTAAGCAAATATGAGTATATATGTCTGTGTGTATAGCTGCATCTTTCAGCACCAATCTTCTCAGACAACATACAGAGATGGTAAAAGTAGCAGAGCTCCCACTGAAATGCCAGGCTGTGCTTGTTTGATCTGCACTGTTCCACTTCAGTTTAAGACAAAGTGATTAAAACATATCCTAGTTTCCAGTGTAAAGGCAACCTAACCTTTAGTACTATTAATCAAATCATTGTCATGAATAAGCAAGTGGGAAAAGAGGGAGGGGGCATTCTTTTGTTTGTAAATAAGCTACAGCTTCATGGTTGAAAGCATGCTGTTGCTGTTCCAGCATTGATGTTCTGCCACTGAAAGCAAGGATGAACTTTTAGTACAATTGGACCCTCTATTCTAGCACAGAGTAAATAACATCCTGTACATTCCCCAGAAGCTAAGTGGTGAATATCCCATTACATGGTGCTAAATATTGCTATGAAGGTGGTTCAGACTTACTTAAGAGAATAAAAATACGAAACCAAACAAGTGTATTTGGGGAGTAATTAAAGATGTACTATCCCACTTTTCTCTATTGCTTAAAAGCCAACTATGAACTGAGTTGGATTTTTTTCCAGACTAACATGAAGCCACTTACAAAAGGTTTCTTGTCCTTACATAATCCTGGCAGACCCCAGTTTATAGTAAAATCTGTACTCTCTTCCCACTGTCCAAAGTTTCTACAGTTCTATCTGCTATTTCTATTCTCTTGTTAGCTATGAGACAACTTACTGTTATAAACCTTAATTACAAAGTTTCTAATGTTAAGATGTAATCTTTTGAGCTCAAATCAGATAAAATGATGAAATCACAAATGATGTGAACCTCAGCCATAAAATTGTTAATACGATGTTTATGTTATTTTAAACATTTAATAAAACAAAATGTTTTAAAACTACGGTCACTTTGCATTGCTAAAGGAGATGGTTACTGGCTGGTTTCATCTTAGCACAGGCACATCTGTAAATCTGTCCTGCAGATGTCAGTGGACCAGCAGCCCCATCTACAGGCAGCTACACACGGACCAAGGGGAAGGAGAAGCTCAGCATTCCTAAGCAGTGGCAGTGAGATTTTAATGCAGACACGTGCGACCTTGGAGGCTCCATCTCTGCTAAGTGTCCTGCGGAAAGTGATAGGGGCAGGTCCGCAGCAAAGTCAAACTGGGAGTAACCCAGCAGACTTCATGAACAGCACCACGTATATACACCCACATATATATATACACACACATGGATATGTGTATTCCATTGCTGCAGGTGAGGGGACCTTGACTCACACCACCACGAGGGTCAAATCTACACCACTGCGACCCTCAAAGACACCTCTTTGCCAAGACATCCTGGTTTTGGACTTGTTCTGTTGTTCCCAACCCCAACAATACTTCTGCTACCCCAACGTCACATTTTTTGCATACTTCTACATGTCATGCAGCTCCCAAATTTCCTCTCTCCTCACAATCTGTTTTCCTTCCCCACTCCACACACACCTCTAGAAATGTTTTGATTAGAATTCCTCTGTGATAAGATGTCTTCTGTATCAGAGATGAGGGATGAAAAGAGAGGCTTCAGAGAGGCCCTTGGATGTTTGTGGGCCAAGACTACAAGGAAACCATCTTGTTTCAGCTTCACTGAAAAAAAGGGCTGAGCCTGGTATTTCTCAGTCCCCAGAATATCCACTTGCTGGTCCACAGCTGTTTGCTGTAGGGTAAAGCAAAAGTAGGGGTAAGAAGAGAAAGAAGAGGGGAGCTGCCCCAGTTTGCATCAAAGGACTCCAGCTAGATAAAAGGAGTGACTTTGTCTCAAACTTTGCATAAGTTTCCTACTACCACTGCAGCCACCACAACCTTATTCCAGTCTTGCCTAAGAGAATTTAGTATGGCAAACCAAGTCTGACCCATGCTATTCAGATTAGATAGAAATATGTTTTCATTCTTCTTTTCAAGTTAACAACACCCTTAGTGGCATTTGGTATTGACTCTGTAACAATGATGTTTCATCAGAGTATTATTTTGCCAGGCTTGCTCTAGGCTTTGTAAGAGTCATGCTACACATCCTAGTCCAATAAGAAAAGAGAAGGATTTTGAGAGGTCTTTGTTTGTTGGTTTCTGGGTTTTCCTTGTTTATATAGAACAAACATAAGGTAAGCCCTTTTAGTCCTATTCCTATTTCCAGAACTTAAGGATAGAGACCTCACCTCACCTCATGATGTGAGTCTTTTGCAAAGCAAGAGTAGATAATGTCTAGTAATCACCTCTCACTTCCTTGCAATATAGCAGACTTCAATGAAAGGAAAAGACACATCATTATCATGAGCCTTTCCTTAATGAAAATTACTTCAAATCCTGAATCCCAGGGCATACATCAAAGACATAATTTTGTTAGCAAATCTTTTCTTAAAATATCATTTTCCATTTTGTACATATAAATGTGATCCTTAGGGAGAAACAAAATCCGTTTTCCATTAAGATGCATCAATGAATTAAAGTCATCAGCAAGAAAGTTCAAATTCTCTCCAAAGAACAGACTTAAAGGTCAATCTGGAGACTTCAATATTTAAAGCTTTTCTTCTGATATTCTGATTGCACAGTATTATCAAGCCAAATAATCAATTAAATAAACTAGGGAAATTGTATTACTGTTCATTTTTAAGGGAAGCAAAAATAGAGAGGAGGAAAATGATGTAATGTAGGACAAGCAATCCTTAGCTGATACACTGCAGGTTGGAGACAGAATAAGCAGCAGGTCTCAAGGGAAGAGATCCCAACCAATTTTCAGTTTTCTCCAACTCCCTCAACTAAGAACAACCAGAAGTTACTGGTGTTCATTAAGAACTGACCCCACAGGTCCAACTTCATAACTGCCCAGGTCAGGGTAATTCAGCTCTGAGAAGTGCTGTGGCACAAAGTGGATTTATGAACTCCATCGCTCATGTCCTACCTATGGAATGGGATACCAGAGCAAAGGAAGCTGAATTGACCTATATCCCATCTAGAGCTGTGAGAAGGGCACACACTTCTTGCCAGAGGTGCCTTGATCATCCAAATTCCTGCAAGTCCCTGCACAGAGGTGACTTGCTCCTTCTAGCACATACTACACTGTTAACCACACAAGCTTCACTCACACCACATCAAAAGTACACAGCAAAAAAAAATGCATCTTCTGTAAAAGTGACCCAAATTGAAGACAGGCAAGACAGGATCAAGGCAATAGCTCTGAAGCTGCTTTTGAAATGTCACCTAGTAGTGATTTCCATAGGCTACCAAAACAGAACACAAGAGATGATGTCCTGAAATCATCTAATCACCATTATTCTGCATCCCTACACACTGGCACTATGTCCTGGCACACTGAGGAAGAGGAAGGAGTGAAAAACAACATCACAGATGAAGGTCCATCAACAGGGACTGCAGACACTGATACAAGTGACAGTCTCCCGGCACAGAATGGATCTGCACACATAACTCCATTCAGGGCCGGAAATAAAGCAACTTTTAAAACCACTGCTCACCAAAATCCACCCTTTCCCAATTTTCCGTGAACAGAGATTGAGGAGAGCTTTGCAGAGGACTTTTAACAGAAATTCCCCCCTCAGTTTGTGTCCTGATTCACTTCCCACTACAAGCTCCTCCTCTCCAATTGAGCTGTTCAGGCTCATAACCACTCCCAAGAGCACAACTCCTTGAGAACCACTGGCTGAGGAAGGTACTTGGGGAAAGCTCCTGCAAAAGTGAAGCATAATTAATTGCATTAAATGCATATAAACTGGCTAGAGAAATCAGAGCTGGTGAAAATGCCAGCAAAAACAACAAAAACCTTTGTAGAAAGTGGTTGTACCTGTGTTTAGATCAGCAAAGAGGCAAGACTTGAGGCACAAAAAGACAAATGTTTTCCTAGTGATAATGCAGGTCCTTTGCCACTGTCATTTGTCACTGTTTCTGACAGTAAGTATTTGCTGTACAAGACACAAAAAAGTCCCAAGAAGAACAAGCAAGTACCTCAGTGCCTGTGCCAGTTACATTTTGACAGGAAAGTAATAAAAAGCTATAGTATGGCACAACATTGCAGGGAAAGGAAGGTGGATTTAAATGTGTCTTACTCTTTCTTGTTGCCTCAGGCTTTCAAAAATGGAAGCATCTTGGAACTTGGGGAACAACTTATGACTATAGACAGCAAAAACTAGAGTTTGTAATCATAGAGTAATAAATAAAATCTGGCTGCTGGAAAGTGTGAACAGCAGGAGCTTACTCAACAATGATTATGTTTATGATACACTGAGTTAGTCCTATCTACGCAAT
This sequence comes from Acanthisitta chloris, assembly GCF_000695815.1. Classification (NCBI taxonomy): domain Eukaryota; kingdom Metazoa; phylum Chordata; class Aves; order Passeriformes; family Acanthisittidae; genus Acanthisitta; species Acanthisitta chloris. Next base: position 23,676 of record NW_008659809.1, on the reverse strand, counting down.
CCATGATTATTGATCATTTTAGCACAATTCATTTCTCCCCTCCCAGCAGAGGTTGATGTGACTATTGGCCTGGGAAAAGAGAAATGTCTATTGCCTATGGAGATCTCTAGAAAGTTTGCTACCACTTAACACCTCTGGGAGACTGGTGATAAATAAAGGGCTACCACATAGGCTATGCCAAAAAAAAAATACTAAGAAAGATTAAGACAGCAAGGGAAAATTCAGCAGTGAACAGACAAAACAGGCAAACTAGCAAGTGAGGCTCAAGGCATGGATTTGGCACTGCAGGTCAGGAGAACTGCAGTGGCTGGGCCAAATACAATAAACTAGAAAGTAAAGAGAAATAAACAATTATTTTTTCTTTTGCTCTGGTGAAGGAAAGCAGATATACACAGCCATGTTACCTATGACTTAGAGTTCCTTTAATTATTAAATTCAATTTCACCATCCCTGGGGGTTTTCAAGATGAGACTGGATGTGGCACTTGGTGCCATGGTCTGGTAACCATGATAGGGTTGGACTCAATGATCTTTGAGGTCTCTTCCAACCCGGTTGATTCTATGATTCTATGGTTCAAGTAACACAGATCAACTTCACACACCAGTTTTTCACCCCAGCTGGACATCAGACCTTTTATTAGCTGTGCCACTTGTATCATAAACAAAACCCTTGAAGTAGTGGGGTTTGCAATGGCAAGTAATGACTAATTTGGGAAGCCACTCATAGTGCACCTCCATGCACAGTTTATCTGCACCATAGTCACACTGCTGATTCTTCACAGGACCCACCCCAAGTCTGGCAGATAGATGGTAGATAGCAGATGGTGGATATCCTGGCAGATAGCAAAACTCTGCTCCCACCCAGGAAAGCACAGTTCCCAGGGAGACATAGCCACCCTGCTGTGTGATTCTGGCTGTGCCACCTAGTGCTAAAAGAGCCCTCAAACTCCTTGGCAGTAAATCCCAGTCATGGCTTGGCACAGCACTAACCCAAATGTAATGCTTTCAAGTGAAAGCCAACTCATTTATAGGCAAGACAGTGGATAGGACAATTGTAATTTTGTGCATTATTATGTTCCAAACACATGAGAACAACTCCTCCCAGAACTGCTGGGGAACACAGATGTGCTGTTCCATCCAAGCTGACCAAGGAAAGGAAAGAGAGCTAGAAAACACATTTCTACTTCAGTCCCAGATTCCTTTATACCCTGCAGTGCCACAGAGAGGGGCCAGAAAAAGAGATAACCTCCAGACCCTTGGCTCTGCTTCTGGAGTCTGTCCCTCCAGCCCTCACCCTCTTTGACTTCTTAGGAGCTTAGAAAGCCAACTGCTCACCTCACCAGCAGAAATGATGAACATTCTGGGAGCTGTCCGGGACATGTAACCCTTTTTTTCTTCCCCTACTCCAGATCACCAAACTGTAGTCTGGGAAGTAGCCAGGATGGCATTTCCCAAATAGCACAGTCCCCCAGTACAAAAGCACTCAAAGGAGCTCCTCATGCAAACCTCACAAGCCAATTTTGGGCCCTAGCAGATATCACTATGCCTAAGTAACTAGTTAGGCAGCAGCTCTACAGAAAATTCCATCTATTGTACCTAGTTTGACAAGTCAGTCAAATTGCTCCTTGAAAATGCTGCCTTGAAAATATGTTATAGTCTTGCATTAGTTTTATCTTTGTTGGGGTTTTGATTTATATGTTTAATTACCATGGAAAAAATACATCAGAGGCATAAAGTTTCTCCTTTGCAGAGAAACTTGTGCCTTTTTCCGTTTTTTGAAGGAAACATTTGTTTTGTAAATCCAGTCAGATTTTTATACCATGAGAATTAACAAACCATGATGAAAATGAGTTTTGTGATACAACCTGATCCATGATGCAACACCTGCAAAAGTATTTTCTGTTCAGTTTATCCATCACTCCACTTACCTTCATAACAAAGCTCATGATAATATGTTGAAACTAAGATAAAAGCTAAGCACAGCAGTTAGCTTTGATTCATTTCAGGTTAGCCTGACTCACCAAACCCTGTAATCACCCTTCCATTTTTACTTTTTGTCTCTCCTTTCACCACACTCACTCTCCAACTTGGTCACGTAGTCTCTCTGCCCTGTGAGCCACTGCAAGACCTCCTTACCTTAGCATCCCTCCTGGGGCTATGCAGCTCATTACTTCCACCCCAGCACGGAGCCTGAGCATCTCTGGATTGAATTATCTCCAAGGTCTTCAGGGCATTCTTCCCAATTCATCAAGGTCATTCCAAATTCTAATCATACTCCCTGATGTCTTGGCTCTCACTGCCAGCCTGATGTCATCTACAACACTGAAAAGCACACACCGTACTCTAACATTTAAATCATAAATTAAAGTCCTAGAGTGTGCCAAATCCTCTCATTACACCACTCCTTTTCTCCCTGATCCTCCCCATTTTACCCTCATGTCCTTCATGGGGAAGCCTATGCTCAGATGCTACTGACAGCCAACACCATGGGCCTAGTAACCAACCCATGCTTACCCTCATTGCTGTGTGCAGCTTCCTCACCGAAGTGCAGGGACAGCACTGAGCTGTGCTCTCTGGCAACCAGTGACAGGACCAAAGGGAATGGTCTGAAGTTGTGTCAGGGGACGTTTAGGCTGGATATTAGAAAATGGTTCTTCCCCCAGAGGGTGTTTGGGCACTGGAACAGCTCCCCAGGGCAGTGGGCACAGCCCCAAGCCTGACAGAGCTCAAGGAGCATTTGGACAATGCTCTCAGGCACAGGGTGTGATTCTATGAAGCCCAAACCCTTAGGAGATGATGGTGCCCTCCAAAGCCACTCGTGGGTGTGAGCAGCCCCCACAGCACTGCAGATGGTGGCTGTACACACACCATCCCAGCCTGCCTCCCTCCTTCCACCACTCACCCTGCAGGCAGCAAGCCTCTTCCCAAAGTAACATGGCCTGTGCTCAGCAGCACGGGGCTGTGACAAGCCTCAAGCAGCATTAGCTTAAAACTCCCCTCACATGTCTCAGTGCTGTTTGTGATCTGGTGTGCCCCCAGGGAGCTGCCTTCTCCCTCCCAATGGCAGAGACACTGGTGGTATTTGTCTATCAAAACCAGGAGAAACGAAGCATGGCTGAAATACAGCTACTACTTCAACAGTAAATTATAAATACAAAAGGCAGGGAAGCCTTCCCAGTTTTTCACCACACAAGAGGAAGGAGAGGGGGACAAAACACAGGTGCAAAGGAATGGTAAGGGAAGTTAGGTCTCTTGCTGTCAAAATGAAGTAGGATGTAGTGGAGAACTGTCAGAGTGGCATGAGTTACTGTGCTGGTTTGGGCTGGGGTGGAGTTAATTTTCTTCACAGTGGCTAGTATGGGACTGTGTTTTGGATTTGTGCTGAACACAGAGGTGATACTAAGGAGATGGTTTTGGTTCTGGTGCAGATGCAAGAAGGAACTTGCTGGAACCAGTCAGGTTCAGAGAAACCAACATGATGTAGATAAAGAGGGAAGAGTGTGCACATCCCATCACCACATCAAAACCTGTCATTCCCTTCAGTAGAAAACTTCAGTCTCTGTGTTGACATCACTCCATCACTCCTGAGGCTACATGCCAATGCTGCCTCCAGATCTTGAAAAGAAAGAAATATGCATAGTAACAAGACATGATGTCACTTCTAGAAAAGAATTACTTTAAAAACTGTGTTTAATTTTCAGTCCTTAAAACACCTTCTCTTTTACATTTGCTGTTTCGATACAGAACTACATCTCTGTGCTTTCATGCACAGATAGCAAAAAGAAAAAAATTGCCTACAGGTAAGATAACAAGAAAACAGAAAACAGGAATGGATCCATCAAATATCCACATAAAGAAAAAGGAGCTGGTGTTCTTTAGCCTGGAGAAAAGGAAGCTCAGGTGTGACCTTATCTCTCTCTACAAATACCTGGAAGGAGGTTGCTGTGAGGTGAGGTCAGCTTATTCTCCCAGGGAACAAGGGACAGGACAAGAGGAAATGGCCTCAGGCTGCACCAGGGGAGGTTCAGGCTGCACATCAGGAGGAATTTCTTCATAGAAAATGTCAAGCATTGGAAGGGAGTGCACAGAGAGGTGGTATAGTCACCATCCCTGGAGGTGTTTGAGAAATGACAGGACATGGCACTTAGTGCTCTGGTCTAGTTGAAAAGGTGGTGATGGGTCAAAGATTGGACTCAATGACTTTGGGGTGATTTTCCAACCTAAATGTTCTGTGATAACTGTGAAATACAAGAATTTTGCCTACGACTTATGAGAAGTGAGACAAAATGAGACAAAAGATCCCAGACAACATGCAATGCCATGGGGCACAAAAAGCAAGTCAAAAGTACATTCCACACTTCTGCTCAAGAGAACCCAGGAGACATGATGGTAACTGGATATCCACCATCCCTTTGCCTTCATGCTGCACACGTGTTTGGGTCCAGGTCCCACTTGCACATGTGTGTTTTGGTGTTTGTGAGTACATGTGTGTGAGAACACGAGTGAATTAAATCCATGCAAGAATTAATGAGAATGGGTAAAAGCAAATTGCTCAGAAGGTTCATTTTAAAAACACCCGAAGCAACAAAACCAAAATAAAACCAACAGAACACCTTTCCATTTCCATGAATTCCCACACTTGGTTGAACTCATTTCCTACCTTAGCTCTCCTCTATACAGCAAGTGGATGGCATGGCTGAATTGGCACCAAGGAAAGCCACAGAACTGGAAAGTGCTATGTTGCCTTTTCCTGTGATAACATAGATAAGAGGCAGCAGGTGACACAGAGAATGACTGATGAGTATTAGCAATGCCAAGAACTACCGAGGGCTATGGAATAAAGCATGTCATTCTTACAAGATGAGTCAAGCAAGAGCCTCTTTTTAGTCCAGTAATATTCAGACATAGTTTATTGTTGAGCAAAAAAGGAGATTACTATAAAAAGCAAACATATAAAATGATCTTTCAAACCTTACAATGAAGGGATTTTTAAAGAACACAATCAGTGACACGTAGTCAGATGGATTTTTTAAGTGATTTTTTTCTCCAGATTGCAGTCAAGTAATCAGTTAATTAAGTAACCATGTGTACTTAATGGAGTTACACTTTAGTGGCAGAATTCCCACTGATCTCAGCAGTGAATGGATTATGTCTCTGTGCTATACAAAATGCACACTTACCAAAGGAAAACTTGCCCACTGTCCTTCTCTTGAGTGAACTGATTCAAGTCCTTGATGTGACAGTCCTATATGACTTCCAGAATACTAAAATTTGGCATGACTTATATTTGGTTTATGACAAGGCTTATTTTATGATTGTCCTCTTCTTGTTTTCCTTCTTCTTTCCTTTATCTTCATTTGAAGAACTGTGCACAGCTGGTGGGAGGGAGCTTTCAAAAATGCTTTCTGTGAACAAAATCTAAATCACCACTGTCTCAAAAATGTGAGCAATGCCAACAGAATGGTCAATGACCATCATTGAAAAGAACAAGCTGAACCTTGGGAGTTCAAGCCAATCTCAGACTGTAAACTTGTGAGCCATGACCTGAACACCAAGAATGACCATCATTGAAAAGAACAAGCTGATCTTCAAAATGAAACTTGTTTTTATTACTATAGAAACTTATGTGTTACTTAGCTTGCAGAATTATAGAATTGTACTGATAATATTTCACATTTTGTTTGATTTTGATGTAATTCCTAATGCAAATGTAATGCTGCCTTGTATAGTAGTGATTTACCTTGAGGCACTGGCACAGGTTGCCCAGAGAAGTTGTGGATTCCTCATCCCTGTGAGTGTTCAAGGACAAGTTGGACAGGGCTTGGAGCAACCTGGTCTAGTGAAAGGTGTCCCTGCCCATGGCAGAGGGGTTGGAACTAGATGATCTTTAAGGTCCTTCCAACCCAAACCACTCTGTACTTCTACAATGATTCTATGATTACACACTGATCTCCCTGGTCCTAAGTGCTTTACTTTTTGAGTGAAATAAGAATAAATATTTCTGCTACAGAAGTAATAGGTCTGCTTTTTTTAAAGGTCAGAGGATTTGTGTCTCTGTGTGTAAAACAAAATCAAAAAGTTAGCGCTTTGTAAAGAATGAGAAACAACCACTTTACATCTTTAAGGACTCCAAAGCGTTTAACACAAAATAGTCTATTAAGTGAGGTGAGAAAGTGAAGCATGAAACATTTCCAAAAGCTGTAATTTCCTTATTCAGGATTCTAAACCTTGGGAATTCAAGCCAATCTCAGATGTAAACTTGTGAGCCACGACCTGAACACCAAGGAAAGCCAAAATAAAAAGGGCAAGGAAATGGATCATTTTAAACATATTTTCTGTAGCTTTTCTTTACTAAAAGGCATCTGGAGTTCTCCTGGTCCTATCCAAAACATTTTGAAAGCAGCAATTGGACAGAAAGCAGCCTATTTTTATGCAGAGCAATAGCAACACAGGAAATATTTTAAGGATATATTTTAAATGCAAATATATAGAAAGAAAAGCATCCAATGCACATTATTTCATTTCCATCTTTCTAAACCACTAGAGAATTTATATCTTCCTGTGAAGTCTCAGGAGTTGGCTACCAGGTGCTGTATTTGCTAGACAGACAGTTGTATGATACCTTTGAACATTGCACCATAAAATTACATGAATTTGTTTTTCTTTCTCACTTTCCAAGGCATATAAAATCAGTTGCATTTCCCTCACCACAAGATGGTAGCATTTGTCTCTCTCTCAAGCCTAACTATGACAGCTACAGACCTTCTGGGTGATACTTGGAAAAGTGCCTTCATCAATGAAGAACAGACTGTGTTTCCAGAAATTAGGTATTTGCAGTCGCAGAGAACTAACATTAAAGTCTCAAGGCAAGTAAATCCTTGGAGAACAGGTAGTGGCAAGATATACACTTGATGTAATTTCAGAGACTGCTACAGTAGGCACTGTCTCAAACTAGAGAAAGAAAAAAAAGGTGAAGAGAATGAATCTGACAAGCCACAGATTTCCCTACTGATCTGAAATCATGAACAGGAACCACACAGGAGGTGTAGGTCAGATTACATAAAATAATGTATTTTTTTAAAAAAAATAAAAGCAACCAGATTACATAAAATAATGTATTTTTTTTTAAAAAATAAAAGCAATCACATCCAAGCAACAGAAGGCAATATAACTGGAACATAGAACTGTCCAAAAGCCTTCAGTAATATTACTGATTGGGAGACAAAGACCAGGAAGAGCTGATGCTCTGTTTAGTGAGATGGGAGAAACATCAACAGAAAAAAACCCAAAATCTGTGTCTTTGCTTGAAAGAACAGCAGAAATTACATAATGAACACAATAAAGGGTAAGAACCTGGCTTAGAACAGAGCATAATGAACACAATAAAGGGTAAGAACTTGGGTTAGAACAGACAGAGGAGAGGTTGAAAAGTACTTAGGTTAGATTTTTCATGCCACCTGTAGGCTCCAGCAAGCTGATGTAGGCTGGTAGGTGTCATGGAGAACTCAGGAAAGATGGACAAGATTGTAAAAGATAGACCAGAGGAAATACAAAAGGACAAGGAAAAACCTGGGGACTATTTTTAGTAAGTCTGTTTTCAATACAAGAACAATATTTAGCAGTCACAAAGCAGTTAAAAAGGAAAAGAATAATAGCGAGTATAGATTCCAAAGGAAAATTTTGTCATATCAAATTTTCTCTTAGATACAGTGAGAGGCACTGTTAAAAACAGAGGAGCTGAAGATGGCACACAGTTTGTGCTTTAAGAGGGTTTGGCATTATCTCATGAATAAGCTGAGAGAATACTATAAGATTAATGCAAAAACCTGTCAGAAAATCACAATACTTGTTTGCAATTCAATGATAGCTGAGGAAATTGCATTATGTCTTACCACAGATCACAAAGGATTTGAATGATGGGATACAGAGTATGTTTTTTAAAACCACATCTGACCCCAAGGTGGGAAGGCTGCAAGCTATGCAGGGAGCAGGGCTAGTTAGAACTCAGAATATTCCAGTCAAATTGAAACACAGGGATTCTACTTAATGAAAATTATGTCTTCCAAATTAAAAGTACTTGCATGGATATCTAATATGAACTTATTAGCCTAATTTCAGATACAGATACAGATACAGATACAGATCAGATACAGGGCGGTGATTCTGCCCCTGCACTTGGTGCTGTGAGATCACACTTTGAATTCTGTGCTCAGTTCTGGGCCCCTCAGTTCAGGAAGGATATTGAGGGGCTGGAGCAGGTCCAGAGAAGAGCAACGAGGCTGGTGAAGGGACTGGAGCACAAGTGCCATGAGGAGAGGCTGAGGGAGCTGGGGGTGTTCAGCCTGGAGAAGAGGAGGCTCAGGGGAGACCTTATCACCCTCTGCAACTCCTTGACAGGAGGTTGGAGTCAGGTTGGGTTGTTCTCTTCTCCCAGGCAACCAGCAGCAGGACAAGAGGGCACAGACTTAAGCTCTGCCAGGGGTGGTTTAGGTTGGATATTAGGAAGAGATTTTTTACAGAGAGAGTGCTCAGGCATTGGAATGTGCTGCCCAGGGAGGTGGTGGATTCACCATCCCTGGGGGTTTTCAAGATGAGACTGGATGTGGCACTTAGTGCCAGGGTGTAGTAACCACGGCAGGGTTGGACTCAATGATCTTTGAGGTGTCTTCCAACCCATTGATTCTATGATTCTATGAAAGAATTTTATGTAAATGTACATTGTCTGCTGAAACTACAACACAACAGCGCTGGAGGATATGGTTTAGGGTTTAGGGGTTACAGCAGTGACTGGTAAATAGTTGGACTCAATGATCTTAGATGTCTCCTCCAACCTTGATGATTCTACAATTTTTCCTCACATGGAAGGAAACACTTCACTATACACTGCCAGGACTTAATGGCCTCTTTGCCAGATGTCATTTATCTGTCTTACCTATCTTGAAATCAGTCTCATAAAAAGACTTAATCATGCAAAACCAAGTCTCTGCCTCATCACTGCAAAAATCTTTTCATGGTTTCCCCATCTCTTCCTCTTCCCCCTCCTCCCTTACTCCTCACTGTAGACCCAAAGAGCAGACTGCAGCAGCATGAGAGGCTCTAAAACCAGCAAATCACTGGCATCAAAGTATAGCAGCCATGGCAGTGATTGCTTTAGGCACCACACTAGGGTTCAGGGGTTGCAGCAGTGACAGGTTAATGGTTGGGCTCCATGATCTTAGAGGTCTCTTCCAACCTTGATGATTCTATGATTCTAGATATGCTGAGAAAGTGTCTAATGAAAGGTGAATGTATTTAAAATACCAAAAGCTTTTGCATTTTTTTTATAATTTCTCATTTCGTCAAGGGCTTGTACAGAACTCACTCTATTTAGCTTTTAATTTCATCTGAAATACAAAACATTGAATAGTCAAAATAATGACATCCTCTCTTTCAGCTTCTCAGCTGGGTTCCCAAAAGAGGCCAGAAGCCTCCACAGAGGAGCCCAGAGAACAGCTTGGAAGGGCCTGCTTATGTGGGCTGGGAAACTGAAGCATAGATAGAAGAGCTCACAGATAGGACATGGCAAGGTCACAAATAAACTCCAATTTTCCTAATTGCTATGATCCCACCCTAATCCCCAAACACATTCCTTTTCTTGCAAGGGTTGTTTCATGATGAACCGTTAAATCCCACTACCATTCTCATCTTTCTCTGGCCAGATGATATCACATTTTGCTTTTATTATTGGTTTATGCTATCCTTTGGCTCTCCTGCTCCACTCCAGTTCTCTTGGCTTGGCCCACAATCTCTTCAAAAGCACAGTGGAAGTGTTATTTCTGTTCCATGCAAAGCTTGCCTAAATTTGTGGCAGGGAAAAGGCTGCAGAACTGTATCATGTGACTCCCAAATGAAACCATCTGCCTATTATTTCCATGTCTGTAACTTTAGACCAAATTATGGGAGCTGGAAAGCTAATCTTTGGCCATCCTTTGACAGAAAGAGTCCTTTATATTTATTTTTATTTTCATTTTGTGCTGTTAGCATGGACATTTGATCACAAAAGCGACCTTGTGGTTGTATCCTCTCACTCAGCCAATTTTGATGTAAGCTAATTACAATAGTGGTGTGGGAAATTTGCCTTAATGTGTCTTTACACTGTAGCTGTCAAGTCTACTAATAACAATCAGTGACATTGATTTCCATAGGTCATCCATACTATCTAGGTGCTTGTGGCAATTGGCAGCAATTGCAAAGCTCTCCTGCAGTCTTTACCCTTCTTCCTGACAGGCTGTAAAGGCTTCCCACCAAACTCCATTCTACTATAGGCCATCCTTGTCTGGTAACCATAATAACTAATCTAGAGTGAATTTGGGACTACCAGTAGAGGCCAGTGTAGGTATAAAATGAGACTAGAGAAGGACATTGGTACCATGAGCTCTCTGACAGTAGCTGGAAGTCACTGATGCTAGAAGCTTATCTGCAAGATAAACACTGCAGGTCTTACCTCAAGCATTTCAGAAATTCTTCCTCCAAACTTCTTTATTCTTGTGGGGAGGCAGAGATGAGAAGAAATGGATATTTTTCTCATGTTCTTCCTGCCTTGCTTCTTACTGAGTCTGTCTGTTTGAGGTCTTGCAAGTGATACCTGAAAGTTAAATGACATTGGTAAGTATATTTCCCAAAGTCAGACTCTAGTGAGTGTGAGGGTGAGTACATGAAAATAGCCATAACATAGCACTTCCTAGAGGCTCTAACCAAAACGAAAACTTCAGTGCATTAGGAGCTGCACAGCATCCCTTAAGGCTTTGAGTGGCAAAACCAAGCTACTATTCATATCTTTTACCACTTGTACTCTTAAGTGCAAGTGGCTTGAGTCTGTGGCACATCAGCATTATCTGCTCTGCAGATGGCTTCAAATTTTTGAACTTTTTCTCCCCTCACCATTTCAAAAGTCAAAGACCCACACAGTCAACCCTCAAAATGTAAAATGGCTTATGCAACCAACTGAGAAACAGATAATAATTTTCATGAATAAAGCAGCAGATTTGATAAAGCTCTAGACAGAAGCAGTACACAGTATTCTTCTTATTCATGATATCTTCTTCCTTCAGAGGAACTGATGATAATGTTTCATTGGAATACTGTGCAGTATCCACTGATAGTGTGGGAAATCTGAAGATCCAAAAATAGAAGGTGAATATTACATAGCAGGATGATACCTCAGTGCCAGGTCTGAATTGCTATGGTCTATTCACAGCCACCACAGCATCTTGAGGCTCAGAACAAATCCTGCAGTACACTGTCTTCTAAAAAGAATTTATGATCAAGAAGAAAGCTGAGCAGTGGTATGAACTCATTGTGAAACAAACACACACACAAATCCTGGTACTCTTCAAAGGGTAATAGATTCAAGTCTCCTTCCATCCAATTATTTCTTCATTTTCAGAGGGCACAGAGGAATGAAAGTATTCAAGCTCTGTTTGAACTCTGCCAGATCTGCATAACGGAAACCAGTTTACAGCTTAAGGCAAAATCAAAGTTATTTCTAGAACCTTTGGCTTCCTGGCTGCATATCCCATGGGCTGTGAGCATCCCACATCCTCATCCAGCTTTAAGTCCCCACTTCAGCAGATCTTCAGTATAGCATAATAGTGAAAACCCATTAGCTGACCAGCAAGTTAGGCATGCAACAAGCTCACTGTCTCCTCTGACAACCTGGAAGTGCAGAAGATATCCTTGGCATTCTCAAAATAACTTATTTTTTAAATTCAAAAAAATTAAATACAGAAATAAAAAACATCTATGTTCAGAACAAGAGCAACAAAACCCAGATGTGAAAATCCTAGATCTTATGCACACTAGTCTCACCATGTCCACAGCTTTTGTCTTACAGAGATAACTCAAAAGAAAGTTTCCAACTCCTCCTGGTTCTAGAGATTTCATTTTATTGTATAGTTTTGCAGTTCCCAGCAAATGACTCTATGATATGCTACATTATGAAAGTCTTCCTTCTAAATGAATATATATATATTTGCCCATGTTTCTGTGTGTGTGTGTGTGTGTGTATTTACCCAAGTGTCAACATAAGCTGATAAACATGTAAATAAATCCTGGAGAGTGTAAATGATTCAGTCATAGCTGGGTTTGCTTATCGACTTTCATTTTAACTCCTTGTTTTTATACACTCATTGCTCATAAAGGGTTTGTTTTGTTATTATTGGGACTGATGGATGTTATTGTAGCATTTACTTGGCCATTGCTATTTTGTTTCCCATAAAGAGACTCAGAACCATAGAATGATTTGAGTTGGAAGAGACTTTAAAGATCATCTCGTTCCAACCCCCCTGCCCTGGGCAGGGATCCCTTTCACTAGACCAGGTTGATCAGAGCTCCATCCAACTTGGCCTTGAACACTCCCAGGGTTGGGGCAGCCACAATTACTCCAAATAACAGTAACTTCTAACACCTACTCTTGTACACAATTTGAAAGTTATTTTTAATAGTCAAGTTACCCTAATTAGTTTAGAGATCCCATGTAGTGACAAGAATAGGGAGGTAAACTAACTGCAGTGCTATATGTATACCAGGGTTAATAATTTCATGCAAAGACAGCAATTCATAAAGCTCACGATCCTTGCTTCAGTGTGATAATTTTGGTCTGTCAGGTCGCAGGAACTGACTCAGTTAATCAGATAAGTTTACTGGGTTAATATACTTAGTTTCTAAGCCTTAACTCACCTTTGACACAGCAGATTAAGTGTTAGCAAGTGCCAAGCCATTCTGGTGTTGTGCTGTGCTCCTCACAGCAGAAGTACCTATTTCAGCTTCCATAACAATCAGACTTTGGTGGCTATGGGAGGAAGCCTTTTAGTGTATGGAATTACATGCTGATGATTCAAATGTGCTCTCTCCACCAGCAGTCAAGTAATCTACCCCAACATGTTAAGAAATCCAGCCCAACTTGTGCTACAACAGGAAGCCACAGGTCTCCTTCAGTCCTGCTGTACAATGGAGCTTCAGAGAGACCATACACCAAATTGCATCATATGTAGTAGGATAGGAGGACTGCTAAGTTCAAAGACAGTCTCATTGCAAGCACTTAGCATTGCAAGCAACATTTGATTGGTGCATAGCTCAGGGAAGGTAGAAGAGATAAGCAGCTATTTTTCTAGTTAATGATGGAGGGTTTTTCCCCCTATTCCTATGGCCTATAGTTCAGTGTATCTGAGTTTTGCTATGTACAATTTTTTGCAGTAAGCTGAGGTACACATAGGTTAGCATTAAGAGAACAGTTGACTTTAACTCTTAAGGGTTAGCAACAGCAAATGTAAAGCTCTGATTTCTTTGCATTCAATCTAAGTTTTAAGGAAGCAAGTTATACAAATTTCTATACTTTTCAGGAATTATGATTAGTGTGTCTATTTTTTATGATATTTAGAATCAAAGAATCATCAAGGTTGGAGGAAACCTCTAAGATTATCGAGTCCAACCATTAACCTGTCACTGTTGGAACCCCTAAACCCTAAACCATATCCTCCAGTGCCACATCGAGACATCTGTTACACAGTTCCAGGGATGGTGACTCTACCATTGTTATTCAGAGTGGACATGGAGTACCAGTATGGGTTATGGGAGTTGGCTTCAATAGATTGAGTTTTCTTGGGTTTGTTTTAGAAAAATTCTCAGTGGATACTGGCAGTTAATTCTGCTGGGGGAAAAAGAAAAAAAGTCCATGTGTGTGGCACAGGACTAAACATGCCAAATGTCTTGTCCTTATTTGGGGGCACTACAAAGAGTTTATGAAGAGATAAAATATGCTTCATTCTAGATAGTTAATTCAGTGTAAAAAAATCAGTGAAAATGAAAACCTTTGTTGGAATCATAGAATCATCAAGGTTGGAAGAGAACTTTATGATCATGAAGTCCAACCCTTAACGTGGCACTCCACTGCAACCACTAAACACTAAACCATATCACCTGGCACCAAATTCAGACAACTCTTAAATACCTCTAGGGATGGTGATGCCACCACCTCCCTGGACAACATATTCCATTGCCCAAGTGTTGTTTTTATGTGAGCTATTTAGTTGGGATAACATCTATAATGGACATGAGAATTTGTACTGACTCCTTGACCGAAGTGAAAATTGCCATCTGCTCTGCATTAAGATCTCACCACCCAGTCATTCTGAAGTTGTTTTTCATTAGCAAATCCCCTGCCAAAGTTTTTTTGTCTCTCCCTGCTCTAATCCAGTGTACTTCCTCTCTGCCAAATCTGTCAAACAGAGAATGGTTACATCTATAATGGACATGAGAATTTGTACTGACTCCTTGACCGAAGTGAAAATTGCCATCTGCTCTGCATTAAGATCTCACCACCCAGTCATTCTGAAGTTGTTTTTCATTAGCAAATCCCCTGCCAAAGTTTTTTTGTCTCTCCCTGCTCTAATCCAGTGTACTTCCTCTCTGCCAAATCTGTCAAACAGAGAATGGTTGGTACAGTGCATGTTTT
>NW_008659809.1:0-9173 GCF_000695815.1 Acanthisitta chloris | reverse complement strand
AACTGAATTGACACTCACTTTTGGGCTACTCCCATTTTGAACTAGCTGTTTTAAGTAAAAAACAAATTCACTTTGTTCCAAAGCTGTCCTCATAGCAATTTTAAATTAGCAGCTCTTCCTCCCTCCCTAGCATGCTGCTCAATTCTATTTGTCTCTCTTTGGAGTGTTTAAAAAAAACAGGCTTTTGTAAACACCTTTGGTAATACAAGCCATTATTTCCCATATCCAATTCAGCTTGATTCCACTCAGACTCCACCTTTCTAAGCATAGCTGACTAACTGTGTATACAATGTTTCAGATATGGACTTGCTGCACTTTTTAATGGTACTAATAATCCCTCAAACTTTAATGGAAATACCTCACCCAATGCATCTCAGCTTTTATTTAAAGCCTAAATGTATAGTGAGCATAGACCATACAGCAGATGTCTGGCAAGAGGTTTCCCAATTAGCAGAGACTTGAGATGCTGAAGCAGAAAATTCTTCTTTGAAGAAGCCTAATCTCATCTTTATTTTGGGGAGCATTCATTCCCTCCAGAGTTCTGCTAGGGAAAGGCCAAATTGCACCAGGGGGTTGGCACATTATAGACATCTATGTAGGCACCGTGATGAAACTCAACAACAATAGGGGTTTGTGCATTAAGAAGTGCAGGTGGAGATTGAATCTTGAAGGACCAGATTGCCACAGGATTTGGTTGGTTGATCTTTGATGCTACAGCCAACATGGGAGTGAAATTTCTAGGCCTGATGCAAAGTGTACTCAACACAGTGGAAACATTTGCCCTGATTCTCACAGGGTTTCAATCAGGCCCAGGGAAATCTAAAACTCAGCTTCAGATAAGCCTTGTAACAGATGCAATGCAGGTGTTTAGGAGCTGTTGTATTTCAGCTTCAGATACCAGTGAATCTGTTTTCCAATAAGTATTTCAGACATCATCTGGATTCTAAAGTTGAGCAAAAATGAAAGTTTTGAAAAATGTTATTGCAGCTCTGATGAGAAACCCCTCTAAGCCCCTTTTTCATTTGGTGAAGATTTGAATATCCTGATAATATGAAAGTTCATAGGCTTGTTGTGTGTAAGAAACACCCTACAAGGATTTCAGCTTCTCTTTATGAGGAGTTACTAGTTCACCTAAAAACATAGCCAGAGAAGAATTCTGCATTTGGAAAAGACCAACTCTTCCTTTCTCTCTCTCACTACCTGTCTCCAGAGCTAAATCTGGAATTTTGTTCTTATCAGAACAGAAAGAACCAATCTATTTCAATTTAAGATGATGTCTTCTTGAATAAGAATTTGACTAAATATCTCATCTATATTTGTCAAGAACTGCAAAAAGATAATTCCTAAATAATTGTCACAAAAACAGCACAAAATGTTCCCCCCCAGAATGTTTTCATTTATGCCATTTGTGTCAGATTCCCAAACCAAACCACACTAGGGAACACATTTACCTCTGCTGAGTCAGGTAATTGTGCTAATCTTATCCCAGATTCAACTGGAAGCTCACACTGAGGATGACGATGTATCTAGATCTTTTGGTATAGTTCCTCTCACAAACAATAAAAGCTGTTTACAAAGAAAAGAAAAGGAAAAATAAAAATGAAATTTTCCTGCTAGTTTGCTATTCTCACCTCAACTCATGGTTTCATAAAGAACAATTTTGTTAGGTCTCAGAGAGGTTAATAATCATTTGTGTGTGACAAATTATTTCTCAGTCCTTAAAACAGGAGCTGAAAGGCACCATCAAGTAAGTACATGTTCACCCTTACTCAGTAAAGCTCTAAACCACCTCTTAACTGCTCTCCAGAGCACACAACCCAGAGACATCAAACACCTGTCAACTGAATATATTTTATAAAGCACTCAAAACAGTCTAACACCTTCTCTCAACATTTTGCTGTTCAAGTCAGTTTGTGCAGCTTTATCCCTCAATGCAATGGCTTAGCTTATACTGTTTTTCAGTATGATCCAGACAAGCCTCAACATGCTCTTTCTATTCTCTCCTCATCATCCACAGACACACTGAACATGGGGATCTGAGCTGAGCCTGGTGGATCATTCCAAAGATGACATATAAGTAAGTCATTGCAAAAGAAGTGAGGCCACACCTTGCATTCTGTGCTCAGTTCTGGGCCCCTGAGTTCAGGAAGGACATTGAGGTGCTGGAGCAGGTCCAGAGAAGAGCACCAAGGCTGGTGAAGGGACTGGAGCACAAGTGCCATGAGGAGAGGCTGAGGGAGCTGGGGGTGTTCAGCCTGGAGAAGAGGAGGCTCAGGAGAGACCTTATCACCCTCTACAACTCCCTGACAGGAGGTTGGAGTCAGGTGGGGGTTGGTCTCTTCTCCCAGGCAACCAGCAGCAGGACAAGAGGGCACAGACTTAAGCTCTGCCAGGGGAGGGTTAGGTTAGATATTAGGAAGAAATATTTTATGGACAGAGTAGTCAGGCATCGGAATGTGCTGCCCAGGCAGATGGTGGATTCACCATCCCTGGAGGTTTTCAAGATGAGACTGGATGTGGCACTTAGTGCCATGGTCTAGTAACCACAGTAGGGTTGGACTTGATGATCTTGGAGGTCTTTTCTGACCTGGTTGATTCTATGATTCTGTGAAGTTTTTGTTACAACCAGAAAACGAATGGGATTTACATAAACCCACAGAAGTACCTCCTTGACTAGAGAGAGAAAGACCCAGATTTAAGTGCCCATTCATTTCTACACAAAGGCTCATCACATAAATCCTACCAGTCTGAAAGGCTGCTGAATATTTGATGTTACAGCAACCCAGCCCTTTCAAAACCAGCTATAAAGTTAAAGCAAGCAAACAAAGTAAACAAGCAGGAAAAAAAAATCTGTGTTACAAAAAACGGAAAGTTGGACAAGTTAGACAAGCTTTACCACCATACTCTCAAAACTTTCTTGCCCCTCCCTTGCCAGGCATTTTGAGTGTTTTTTTCACTATTAAAACTGTTCTGAGTGGCAGTTAAACCTGTGTTTTGTTTTGCTTTGCTTTGCTTTCAGAAGTAGACAACCTTTATCTCAGGAACCCCAACACTTTAAAAGTAATCTCCCCCCTAGTCATTGGCTTCACACTTTCTCACACTGAAGACCTATTCTAAGTCAGTGAAAATCAATAAATTCATAATAATAGCTCCTGTATTTTATTCTGTTAGTCTATGTACTGTTGAGACCATGTGAAAATAAAGTGTGTAACCAAAGCCATGGAGTTTGTCATTTACCTCCACTGTGTACATGATGTGAATGACACAGCTTAGAGCTGGAAGCAAGCATTCCAACAGGAACAATTAGCCAGAAGAAATAGAGAAATTAAAATCAAAGGTTGGAGAGAAAGCAGAAAAATAGAGATGATGAAGAGGAACTCATATGATAAAGAGACAAGACGACAAGGGAGGAAATAGGAGAAGGCTAGAGAGAATGGCTGAAGCACTAGGCTTAGACACCAAAAAATAAAGGATTTCTGCAAATCAAATGGCAACAGCCCTGCCTGCAACAATAAATGCTTTTATCTCCATTTTTGTTACTAAGTTTCTAGCAGGGGTCTTGCTGCTGGTGAAGTGTTCCTGCAAGTTACCAGAGAAGCAAAATATACAAGGAGAATGAAATAATTCAGTTTATTTTAAGCTATATGGAGAATTTACACTCTCTGCAGATCCAGGAAGATATAAAGAAACTACAAATATACCCATCCTGTAATAAAATACTTTTTGTATTTTATTTATGGGTGCTTCATTTCCGTGGCAATGGCTGTTTTCCTCCTTTCACACATTCCTGAGTGCTCTTCTTCACCAACCAAGCCATGTATGATATTCATTTTTCCCTTTATGTTTTGACTTAGTACAGAGGACTACCCTGCTAGCTGGATTCAGGGCACTTGTTCAAAGCCAAGTTGGATAAGGCCTTGAGCAGCCTGGTCTGGTGGGAGGTATGACTACCCATGGCAGGGAGGGTTGTGACTAGATGATCTGTAAGGTCCATTTCAACCCCTAACATTCTGTGATTCTTTAGACAATGTTCTTTTTTCCACTACTTGTAAATATTATAAAAAAGGGATTTCAAATGACCAAAGTCTACAACACATATAGCTTCATCTAAACTTGATCCCCTTATATTCTGCTATATATTAAGTTAGTCTTTCTTCTTCATGGACTAGTTCATATTCTTTGTATTTCTCTGTATGACACCTTTGACTATACATGGTAAGACTGAAAAAACAGCAGCAATCACACAATCTCTTATTGAGATAAGATGACTTCAGGTAAAGCACATCTTTTCCCACTGTCTCTTAGGAAGGATTCCACAAAGAGATATTCTGTGTCAAGGCCCAATTTTGAAAGTAAATATATGTCAATGTAATCATCGATTGCTGCTTTAAAAACCATTTAAGCTAATACACTAGCATAAAAATCAATATAAAGAGATAAAAGAAATTACATCAATGGGCTTTGAACCTTGCTTCCTTAGAAGAAAGTAATGGTGCATTTTAGATGAAAGGGAGTTTGCTAACACCAGTGGCATATTATGATGCACCCTTCTCTGACACAGCTGCTCTTCTACATGTTACACTGCAGCTGATATAAACAATGCCAGAGACTGATGATTCAAACTGTGATGAAAAGACATGCTGGACTAATAGCAAGTGTATTCCAGAGAAAGACTATTTACTACTTCTCCTGATAAGTTCAACATGTATTTAAAACAGAGAGCTGCTTTCCATTGATTTTGAAACCTTCATTGATGTCAATAAGAAAACAATGTCAGCAAAAGGTATACAATAAGATGAGCTTTAAGAGCAACAGTACTTTTGGTTATTTACTTCTAAATAACTTTGTTGCTTTCAGTGGGACTCAGATGAAAAACACATTTATGCTTTAGAGTATGACTTCCCTACTTTCCTTTCCCCTCTCCTTTCTCTCTGCATCTCTCATTTCACATGTCTAATCTCATATCCTGCACCTCCTAGACACAAGCCATTCCTATATCTTCCCCTGATTTTCCTGCCAGTTACAATTCCACTTTCTCCCCAGTTTATTAAAGATCAGGAATAAAGTCATTCTCTCAAAGCACTGTTATCAGGCTTTATAGATTATCAGACTAAGAAAGAATTCAGAAAACCTTGAAGATAATATAGACTTGGTGAAAACATTGCAACTTAATTTTCACTACCAAAAGACAGAGAAATGTAATACTTTCTTATTAAAAGTTCACCGCTGACATCCAGATAATGTTAATATCCTGTAGGGGCCACAAAAATACATTAGGAAGGCTTGAACATATCTCCAGATTAAAAAAAATCTCTAAGATCAAGAATAAAGTATTCCAAAATTGAAAGAAGAATGGCAAAAACTGCCCACAATCTAGGGAAAGGTAGGGCCTGTGACCTTCATTCCTTTATAACAGCAGAGACTTTTTCAAGCTTTCTTATACTTCTAACATAGGAAAGGAGCATAAAGCCACTTAGAGTGACCAAGCAAAATAATGTCATGAGGAGAAAAAAACCCCAATTTTTCTCTCTTTACTTAAAACATGGTTGAGTTGGCTGTTTTTCCGACAGCTATTTAAAAGGTACATTATATGCAATGTGATTGCTAGTACAGCCTGGCTTTGGTAACAATGTGATTTTTTTTGAATAAGAGAAAATTAATTAGTCATCATACCTATCCCAAATTGACTCCAGCACATGGTTGCTTTTCTTGCCAAAGGAAGTTGTAAAATTCCAGTCGGAAGCTGATCTGCAAAGAGTGACAGAACCCTTTCTCTTTACCCATATACACTAACTGTGTTGAAGACTCTGCTGTATAATAAAGTCTGCAGATGAACAAGAAACCAAAAATTTAAATTAGAGTGTTATAAAAACAAGCAACTCCGTTTACATAAATGTGGTTACTTGCCATTTCCAAGTGTGTGAGTCAGCACAGGCAGGCAGCTGGGCCAACCACGAACTCAGAACTAAAAGACAAATAGTAAATTTCTTTCCATTACCTCACCTACCAGGGGATCTCCGAAGCAACACCGGGACAGAGGGACATGAGTGGAGACAAGGCCACCGTTAACCTCTGTCCATGCTAGAGGATCACTGGTCTGCTGTTCACACAGGTTTACCAAGAGATCACTGGCCTGCTGTTCACACAGGTTTACCAAGAATCGTTCCCAGCTGCAGGGTCACTTGATCATATTTATGATCACCAGTCTCGCACTCCCAAAACTCAGTATACCTCCTTCTTGACACAGGTACCTCTATTTCAATAAGGCCTCTAAATAAAATAAAATAAAATTCTCTTGTAGCTTCGAAGTCAACAACAAGCCATGACTTAAAAATCAACTATTTCCAGTTACTAAATGTAAATACCTTCTCAGGTAATTCATTGGACACCACCCAGGCATATTTATTTGTTCATGATGGGAAGTAACTGTGTGAGGTTGAGCTGACAGGTATGTGACAATCACTATCAATGCTTCGGAGTGAAAAGAGCTGGATTGCTGCCAGGCCAGTACATTTCCTCACCAACTGCAACTTTCCTATGCTCTCCTCTGTGATCAGCCACTGCCATTCCCTTTGTATTACTTAGCTCAGGCAGCCAAAGCTGTCAAGGTTCTTACCTGGACCAAAGATGATGTTTTAGCTCTTTTCAAAAGGTAACTACAATGGAAGAGTTCCAAAATTTAAAGGAGGAAAGGAAGAGAGGAAGGGCCATAAAAGCAAGGAATATGCAGCAATCAGACTGCCCAATTGGTGAACTAGAGAAATCTTTCACAGGATGTAACTCAAGGCTCTTCTGAACACAGTTAAGTACGTGCTTATGCTTGTGGCAAATGGGTTAGGCTGCTTGAAGGACCACCATCAAAGCAGGTTTTAATGTCAATTTGTAAAGATGTAACTTAACAAAGTTCAATGGCAAGGTTTACTCTGTTACTTACTGCACAGATGGAGCATACAAATGAAAATCGGATTCGAATCAATTTAGAATGATTCACACAGAGACCAGGGCTGTGAAAGAATAAGGGTGCAAAGGGTAGTGGTGCTAAAGGGTAAGGGTGCAAAAGGTCTTAGCAGCACTTAATCAGTGACTAATTTAATATTTATAAAGTGATTCAGTAGGATTTACTACAGTTATACAGTGACCTAATTATAAATTCAAGATTGCAACATTCATACTGCACTTGCTAGAGACTATTTGAATCAATACATGTGCATGTACACAAACACAAGGGTATCTGTATCTGTGTGTACAAAGGTACCTGTTAAAAACTTCCCTTGATTACGGTGAACTCATGTTGGATGTCTTTGCATCTCTTAATGGGTGAAGGGTTGAGCCTTGAGGATGGGGGCTATTGGCCTAGACCAACCATCACATGGACCATCACCATCTTTCCATTGACAGCCCTCCAAGAATTGCAAACCTGAGGGCTCATGAGCTCTGAGGCATCACACTCAGAGGGAGGTGCTGCTGCAGCCCACTCTGGTCCAGGACAGCTCAAAGGGCCCCACTTAGGCCCTAACAGTAATCCCTAAGTTTGTAGAGTGGCCCCAAAGGAAAGGTGGCAGATGTGCCACTGCACTGGAGAAACAGTGGCTTGGGATTTGATAGAGCTCTGGTTCAATGAATTTCTAACCCTAGTCTAAGAGTTTTGGTGAAAAGTTGCCCTTCAGTGTTGGTAAAATTGGTGTCTTAAAACCGCTCCAAAGGCAACTGCTGCAGGGATATGATTTCAGTAAGTCCTGAAAACCCTTTACTTGCTGATAAATTTGTGTACTGTCCAATGCACTCAAGGAGGCAACAATCAGTCAGAGCATTTCAGATATGACTGTC
Source organism: Acanthisitta chloris (assembly GCF_000695815.1). Lineage (NCBI taxonomy): Eukaryota > Metazoa > Chordata > Aves > Passeriformes > Acanthisittidae > Acanthisitta > Acanthisitta chloris. The sequence goes on along the minus strand of NW_008659809.1, from coordinate 1,346 downwards.
TCACATGCACAACTTTCTTTACTGCTGATGTCCCACTTCCTGCTTATATTGCCAGGTCTATAAACATGACATAGTGCAAATAAGACTGATGGAAGCAGTTCTGTCTCAGGTAGAGCAGACATTCCCTGCTGTAAATTATTAGTGTTTGTTTACTTTTGTTTTTAATGAAAGGCTGTTTTTAATGAAAGTAGGCAACAGTTCAGAAACACACTGAAAACCGAGTGTCGGAGCATAGAAGGGCAAATATTTGGCTGCACTGACTGTCACAGGCATCCTACAAGAAGGCCACCTGCAAAATAGTCACCTCCAGCACAGTGCCAACTACACTTTGAACACTACTGCCACATTTACTGTGCCCACACCCACAGGCTGCATTTTGGGAGTGCACAGGGCTGGGCACCCTGGGAGGGCTGCCAGGCTGCCCAGGGTGTGACGGAGATGACTCAACCAGACCACAGGGGCAGATGGAGGTGAGCATTAGGGACTCCAGCATCTCTCCCATTAGAAGAGTCTGAGAGATCTGAGGCTTTTTATGCTGGAGAAGAAAAGGTTCAATGGGGATCTTGTCAATGTATATAATTACCTGAAGGGAAGGTGCAAAGAAGAAAAAGACAGGCTCTTCTCAGTGGTGCCCAGTGAAAGGAGAGACAATAGGCACGAACTCATACAGGGGAAAGGTTTATTATGAAAGGATCATAACGAAACACTTTTTTGCTGTGAGGGTGACTGAGCATTGGCACAGTTTGCCCAGAAGGATTGAGGCGTCTCCCTCCTTAGAGATATTCAGGAGCCATCTGGACACAGTTCTGAGCAACCTGTTCTCCATGGCTCTGCTTGAGCACGAGAGATAAACTAGATGACTTCTAGAGGTCCCTTCCAAGCTCACCATCCTGTGATTCCATGGCTATGTCTCAAGCTTCACCCACCACATATTCTGCAAAGGTGTCCAGTATGCTTTTAGACTCGTGGGAAAAAAAGACAAGTTTTACTAAAATATAAATAATAATACTTAACTTCCTACTATCTATGAAATCATGCTTGTCGTTTCATTATTGTTGCAATGTATTTCTCTCTGACACAAATGACTCTCCATATATTTCTTCATGAAAAAACCCACAAAATTCACATCTTGAACACATTTCCTATGCCCTTCCCTTATTGTGTCTGGCTACTCACTCATCAGCTCTGCAGGAGGAGACATTTGTGACAGTATCCTTAGCATTAGTTCAAGAAAATAATGCACATTGCTTCTCCAAGGAACACTAACATTGAGGCTGTCTCCTTTTGGGGCTTTCTGCCTAAGTACTTTCATCTTTGAAAGTTGGACTTGGTGATCTTGGAGGTCT